>NW_022146957.1:121709-329930 GCF_002938485.1 Sitophilus oryzae | reverse complement strand
CCGCATTACGGAGTATTGTAACTAAAATGATTAGATTTTTACAAATTGTAAGTTTTGGATTGGTTGAAGGACTATTTCCTCCTCCTCCTTCTCTCTAGAGCTAAATTTAAAAATATTTTTACAACATACAGTGTCTCAAATCAATAAAAATATCAAAGTTGTTTTTTTTTTTTTTTTTTTTTTTTATTTAGTATTAATATTATTTTTAGTTTTTTTTCTTTTTTTAAGTAAATTTGATAAAGGCTTATCACTTAATTTACTGTTTTTGAAATATTGTCAATTTTGTGAAATTGCAGTAAAAATTATTTCTCCAAGGGTATATCAAAGTTTTTAATACTAAATATTTTTTTTTTTTCTGTTTAAAATTATTGATTATTATTGTAGTTGTAATAATAAAATTATACTACTATATAGAGTGTTAAAATTTATTTTTAGTCATTTCTAAAAAGTGAACGGCATATTCTTGTCGTATATGGTGAACACCCTGTATATTTTAGAGAATGATGGTCACTTATGTCCATCGTGGAAGAGGCCTCATTTTTGCCTATCTTTCAAAGCTGTAGAAAATGTGTTTTCTGAATAATTTAGAACTTATTTATCATTATACCTATGGAATATTGCCATTTTAGATTGTTTTTAAACAACAAATGCACAAAATGTACAGGTGCTAAAAATTATAATATTACTAGCCTATTTGTATACAAAATAAAACTATTTAAATCTTCATAAAAGACTATAAAATTAATTAAATATACCACCAGTATTTCCTGCCCAAATATTAATTAATTACATATTTAATTATGTTAGTTAATAAATTATTCTAAATAAATGGGGATTTGGAATAGAAATCAATATAATAATAAGTTATGAAATGAACATGTCTGTTGTTATAAATAAGCATTCGTCAAAAAAATGAAATAACATTTTTAAGGTGTTATTTTTACCACACTGTCTAATATACATACAAAAATACAGTTTATATTTGGAGCAATTATTATTAATCAATGCAAGCAGTCCATTAATGTAGTTTGAATACTGGAATCATATTCATTGGTCCTTTCTACAAATATTTAAACATTTTTTTATTTTTTAATGACATAAAACGAACTATATTGACAATATTAATACCTGTACTCCTTGGAAATTTTTGATACATCTTAAAGTAATTCAAATGTCAATATTCCATAGGTATATTGATACTGAGGTCTAAATTATAAGAAATGCATTTTCTTCGAAAACCTGAAGACCTAGGTAAAAAATCATATAATATAATTTGATAGACAATTAAATTGTGCATCTAATTCTCATAAAATATACAGGGTGTTCCATTTTAAATTAAAGAAGTTATTGCCGCTTAAAACTAGTTATTATTTAAAATAAATTTTTAGGACACTCTGTATAAGATAGTATAATTTTATTGCAACACAAAATTTTGTGAATAGAAATACTTCAGTACAATATTTGGTTTTAAAACTTAAATACACTTGAGAAATAAAGCATTATAATTATTACTGTATTTTGACAAACCTAAATATTTCAAAAACGGTAAGATTAAATGCGGTAAACCTTAATCAAATTTACCTTTATTTTAATCGTGTAGAAACCAAAATGTAATAATATACAGGGTGTTCCATTAAAATTAAATAGTTTAGCTTACAATACTGCGTGTATGGAGAACAACCCTGTATACTTCCCGGCTCAAAATTCCGCCACCCTAAAATTTGACTAAGTTTGATGTTACATAACTTTTAATTTGTAATCCGATTTTTATGATTATGATATTAGTTTGTAGATGAATTTATTGGTATTATTTTTGCCATATTTTAATGGCGCATATTCTTCGGTTAGGTGTGTTTATACCGGGGTAAATCAAAACGTTGTTTTTTGCAATGAATTCAAACCCTGTGGAAAAAAAAACGAGACGGCATTTTTGGATAAAAAAATACTTTCCTGTGCTATCTTAAATGTATTCTTAACGTTTCATTTTGAATTATCCCATTATCTCTGTTCTTTTATGAGCTACACATTTTTAAGTAAAGTGTTGATTTCAGAGATTCTTTTATTGGCAAAAACAATAATTTTATAATACTTATTAGTGTCCACCTCTCGCAACAATAACAGCTCGAGATCTTCATCTTATCGAATGAATAAGGGTAGTTATTCTTTCTTGATCTAAGTATATCTTGATGAATATCAAATTATAGATCAAGAAAACCTCTTACAAAAGTTTTCAAGACTAACATTAAAGGGTTCTTGTAAAGTTTGTGATGGAATAGGACGACGACGAACAGCTCTTTTAAGTTCATCGCACAAATGTTCGATTGGATTGAGGTCGGGACTACAAGGAGGCCATTCCAATCTTCGTAGTCCAACCTCATCCATGTACTCGTTAACTACTCGTATTCATAACTCGTTACCCCGCGCAACGTGGGCCTGGCATTATCATGCATCAGTATCAACTGATTTCCAATGAAACGAGCAAATACAACAAATTCAAGATTGTAAAAATATCAGTACTTTGTTTAAAAATCTGTAGCTCATAAAAGAATAGAGATAATAGTGTTGCGGACCCGTGTGGACTCGACCTAACCTAACTATATGTCCCGCCCTCAGATGACCTTAACATCGCATTAAAGAATAGACACCGTAATGATTCATTCGAAGATTCGAGAAGAATCGAGTCCCACTGGAATGGAGTAGTACATACGAGAACAGTCGAAACCTTCTCTATGCACCTAACGATCTATGGATTATTCGGGAAATCTTTAGCTGTGGGTATAAAAAACGACGGCTGGAGCCTGAAGAGGACAGAAAAAAACAACCGGTCGACGCGTACAGTTGACGCGCTAAAATTCAAAAATAAATTCTTTGTAGATAAATAATTATAAATCGTTTGTAAATAGTTATTTAAGTCTTTATCGTTATTGTTTTTGTTAATTAGTGCTAAATAAATTGTGTTTAAACAAATTGTGACTTTCTATCTACACGGAACCGACGAAAACGTAACAATAGGGATAATTAAACACTAAATCACCACAATACACCAAAACACTTTTACTTTTACACTGACGCGTTTCAACCATGTTAGTACTATCAGCAGACATTATAAACTAAATAGATACTAAAAATATGATGAAAATGATTTATTGATTTATTGATTTATTGATTTATCGATTTACGATTTATCGATTTATTAATTTATTGATTTATCGATTTATCGATTTATGGATTTCAGCAACCATGTTATCATCAGCAGATGATTATAAACTAAATAGGATAATTAGAAAAATATGATGAAAAAGATTTATTGACTTATTGATTTATTGATTTATTGATTTATTGATTTATCGATTTATCGATTTATCGATTTATCGATTTATTAATTTATTGATTTATCGATTTATCGATTTATGGATTTACGCTAACCATGTTAATATCATCAGCAGATGATTATAAACGAAATAGGATAATTAGAAAAATATGATGAAAATGATTTATTGATTTATTGATTTATTGATTTATTGATTTATTGATTTATTGATTTATTGATTTATTGATTTATTGATTTATTGATTTATTGATTTATTGATTTATCGATTTATCGATTTATTGATTTATCGATTTATTGATTTATCGATTTATTGATTTATCGATTTATCGATTTATTAATTTATTGATTTATCGATTTATCGATTTATGGATTTACGCTAACCATGTTAATATCATCAGCAGATGATTATAAACTAAATAGGATAATTAGAAAAATATGATGAAAATGATTTATTGATTTATTGATTTATTGATTTATTGATTTATCGATTTATCGATTTATCTATTTATTGATTTATTGATTTATGGATTTATTGATTTATCGATTTATTAATTTATTGATTTATTGATTTATCGATTTATTAATTTATCGATTTATCGATTTATCGATTTATGGATTTACGCTAACCATGTTAATATCATCAGCAGATGATTATAAACTAAATAGGATAATTAGAAAAATATGATGAAAATGATTTTATTGATTTATTGATTTATTGATTTATTGATTTATTGATTTATCGATTTATTGATTTATCAATTAATCGATTTATGGATTTACGCTAACCATGTTAATATCATCAGCAGATGATTATAAACTAAATAGGATAATTAGAAAATATGATGAAAATGATTTATTGATTTATTGATTTATTGATTTATTGATTTATTGATTTTTTGATTTATTGATTTATCGATCTATGGATTTTCGCTAACTATGTTAATATCATCAGCAGATGATTATAAACTAAATAGATAATTAGAAAATATGATGAAAAATGATTTATTGATTTATTGATTTATTGATTTATTGATTTATTGATTTATTGATTTATTGATTTACTGATTTATTGATTTATTGATTTATTGATTTATCGATTTATTAATTAATCGATTTATGGATTTACGCTAACCAAGTTAATATCATCAGCAGATGATTATAAACTAAATAGGATAATTAGAAAAATATGATGAAAATGATTTATTGATTTATTGATTTATTGATTTATTGATTTTTGATTTATTGATTTATCGATTTATGGATTTACGCTAACCATGTTAATATCATCAGCAGATGATTATAAAACTAAATAGATTAGAAAAATATGATGGAAATGATTTATTGATTTATTGTGATTTTTGGATTTATTGATTTATTGATTTATTGATTTATTTACTTATTGATTTATTGATTTATTGATTTATTGATTTATTGGATTTATTGATTTATTGATTTATTGATTTATTGATTTATCGATTTATGGATTTATGGATTTATGGATTTATTGATTTATCGATTTATTGATTTATCGATTTATTGATTTATCGATTTATAGATTTATTGATTTTTTGAAGTATTTTTCATCCAAAATACCCGTCCCATTTTTTGCACAAGGTGTTTTGAATGTATTGCAAAAACGAAGTTTTGATTTACCCCGGTATAAGCCCACCTAACCGAAAATATAAGTCATTAAAATAATAAAAAAATAATGCGAACAAATTTATCTACAAACTAATACCATAATCATAAAAATTGGATTACAAATTAAAAACATATGAAACATCAAACTAAAAATTTTATAACGCAAAGAAGTTTTTTTTGTCCACACGGAAAGTTTAACTCGATACGTTTTGACCGAACCGGTAAGACGTTAGGTGTGGACAGGGCTTAAAGGATTTTCGTTTTAATTTCTTAAGAGACACATCCTTCTCGAGCAACATCCGGCGAGTTATACTTAAATATCCTGTATTTTTACAATTCTACAACAGGATAAACGGTTTCGAGCAACTGCAGAGTTGAATTTAATGCCGTTAGTCGATTATTAGATGTTTTCCTCTTCAGACGCGTTGATTAGTGTGATTTGAAACATCGTACCTTAATTTTACCGTCACGTATGCGTGTGTGGAGGTAATTATAGCCCGATCTGACACTATAGAGAAGGCATTAATGCTTCTCAGGAATTTCTAAGGCTTTTTATAGATTAGAGTAAGATTTTGAGGTGACTGTGGTCCTTTTCCACCGATCCTTGGGCTATATTCTCCACAAGGAAAAATTAAATTGTAATAAACCGAATAATTGTAGAAAACACTGCTGCATTTTGCATCTAAAATGGTACAAACAGGCATCACGTTGTACCTTTTATTTCTATCAGTTTGTAATTGATCTCCAAAATAGTTAAATATTCTTGATTTTATACGAACAAGTTTGGTGGTAATTCTCCCTTAAATATAAAATCTCCCGTAAAATATAGGAGGTACCGCAAAATGTTAAATACAAAAGTTATAAGATTTTTAAATATCTATTAGCGAGTAATAAATTTAAGTATACAGGGTCGTTCAAAAAGTCGTGGCACATCGAAGCTTTATTTTTTTAAATAGAACCCCCTGTATATTATTAAATATTTCAATTCCTCCTTCAATTCTAAGCAAAAATCGAAATACACACGATGTACTTCAAACCAACCGTATCCGAGTTATTGACTTTTGAAAATATCACAATTTGATTTAATTAATTTCGATGTTACAGTTGAGGGTTGGAACCTTTGGTGTTAAACAGCAAAATAAAAACACTAAACCACCACAAAAACTGAATTCAGTTTATAATCATCTGCTGATGATGCTAACATGGTTAGCGAAACGCGCGTCCAGTGTAAAAGTAAAAGTATTTTGGTGTATTGTGGCGATTTAGTATTTTTATTTTGCTAATTTCGATGTGTTTGGTTTGATTTAATTTCCATTCAGTGTTACCAACTCCGGGATTTTATCCCTAAATTTGGGGAGAAAAAATCTATATGGGGATTTTTTTAGGGAGTAAAATCTTTTGGGGATATTTTTAGGTATAATATAAGACGGCTACTGCTATTTTTCAAAATTAATAGGAAAGTATAAATAAAACAAAATAATTTATTTATTTTAATCACCGAATCTTGGATAACAGTTGTGGGGATTTTAGTTGTTTCGATTTAAGAAGGTTTGATATTGCTTTAATGGAAAGTTTCGAACAGTTGGCTACATTACTGTGATCAGACGTTTCAAGGTCAACCACATAAAACACAACAAATTGTTGATTTATTATTATTTATATTTTTAGGGTTTTTTCGGGATATTTTTTTAGCTTTTTAGGGATATTTTGGGGATTTTTGATGCGAGCGTTTTTGATTTTTAGGGAGATAAATTTTTGAGAGTTGGGAACACTGTTTCCATTCTGCCGAAACTGTGATACTGTTGTAATGGGTTTATAAATTCCTATTAGCTACTGTAAATTTAAATATACAGGGTCGGTCATAAAGTTGTGTCACATCAAACTTTATTTTTTTTTTAGCCGACCATACCAAAGGAACTGGTATGGTAGGCTATTAAGATCGACAAAAAAAGTTTTTTTAATTTCACCCAGACCTAAATACAAAATATTTTCATGGTGTCTGTCTGTCTGTCTGTCCGTCTGTTTGTCACACGATAACTCGAAAACCGCAGAACCTATTTTAACCAAATTTGGCACAAAAATCCTGTGGCACCCCAGAATCTGGCCATTAGTTTTTGGTGGGGGTGGGGGGTTGGTAAGGGGGTATGGGAAGGGGTTAAAAATTTTAAAATCGTAACTCTAAAATTACAGTAGCTAGCGAAACGCGGTTTTCAAATTAAGATTAGGAATAATATTTGCAACAAAATTTGTAATAACATCAAAATCAGTCAAAGTCGCAGTTTTTGAGATATTAACATATTTTAGTATGGGCGGCTATACGTGCCGCCCGGCGCCATTTTTTTTTAAATGAAACCCCCTGTATATTATTGTATATTTCAATTCTTCTGTCAATTTTAAGCAATAATCCTAATGCACAATGTACATAAATTGAAGAATTAAACGAAGATTTTGTAATTTTCAGACTTGATGATAAATATACTCTCATTTTACTTGATAAGTTGAGAACTAAATGTGTCAAATATTATTAAGTATTACATCAGTTTCGGCAGAATGGCATCGTTAAATGAAACTGAACATATCGAAATTAATTAAATGAAATTGTTTAAGTGATATTTTCAAAGGTCAATAACTGGGAAACGGTTGGTTTGAGGTACATTGTATGTATTTCGATTTTTGCTTAGAATTGAAGGAAGAACTAGTAGAGGGAACTATCGAATGTATACTATCGAAACATTCGATAGTTGCAATTCGTTCGAATAATTCGATAGTTAGTAAGAAAACATTCGTTGAAAACTATTCGAATAAAAATTATCGAATAGATCCGTCATCTGCCTTGAAATATTGTATTCTAGTAATTCGGCAGCAAAAACCATTCATTTATAAAATTCATTCATTTATGAAATTCATTCATTCGTCAGGATCGATTATAATAAAATATTAACTGAATTTTAGTTGTCGCCCGGCGTCGTAGGTTTCTTTCCGAGAAACCCGACAGCGGTCGGTGGCAATGCTATGAAAGAAGCCGGCATCTTTGATTTTTGCGGAGTCAGATATAGATAAGGACACATTATTTTTTTATTGAGGTGCTAGTATTTACACAGAAAATACATTATGAAAGGCGCTGTTGCCATATTTTGGTATTAGTTGATATTAGCAAAGAATATTATTGTTTGGCTTTAGTTAATTAGGGAATATAAAGACATACTATCTATTCTGCATTTTTTTTATTAATATTCTGTTGTTACACTGCAATAATACTTGTTATTTTGGATGTAGGAAAATTATTTTTAATGTTTTTTAGCAAAGACTGGTTTAATAAATAATAATAACAATAATAATTTGTTATACCTATTAACAACAAAATTTAAAATCATTTAATATAAATATTTTCTTTTAAGTAGTAGCAAAATATAAACAACAAATTAGATGTCAAAATTATTTATATTAGATCCTATTTAAAAATAATATAGTCTCTAAATTTTTTGGCAACGGTGGTTTATTAAATAATAATAATTACAGAACTAATTTGTTATATTAACAACAAATTTTAAAATCATGAAATATAAACATTTATTAATTTTCTAAGCATGCAGTGTAATGTAAGGAAAATATAAATAAAAAATTAGAAATCAAAATTATTTATATTAGGTGCTTTATATTACTATTTAAAAATTATATTTACTTTTACTGGCATTTACTTTAAAAAATAAATGAAATATTTTTTCTTCGCAAAAAACTACATGTAAAAGAATTAGCATAAACAAAATATAAACATTGTTAACTTTTTTTTTTAAATTGGCACGTGTAAAACTTTCATTTTAATTTTCTCACCCCATAGTTTGAGTTCGATAACCATTTACTTAAATATGATTATACAACCGCATTACTTAAATATGATTATTAAGTTCAACTAATTCATATTATTAAAACATCTAAAATACAAATATGTATTTTTAAAATTAATTGTAAGTTCATCTCATCTCTCTTAAAAATTGCTACTTCTCAAAATTTCCCATTAAAAAATAGACCATATACCATATAAAATTAAATAATTGAAAGATCGGACTACGGAAAACCACACAAATTTTCGGAAAAATTTTGACCACCTGCACATGCACACAATCGTCAATAAATAAAATTAAAAAATAACTACTATTTTAGTATTTTAACTATTTTAATAAACGCAAAAATAGCACAGTATTTATACGGCGAAGTTATAAAAATTTGGAAGAACTAATAATGGCACCGACGCATACAAAAATCAAACGAATACTAAATTCTGAACATTTCTCTGACTAAACTTCATTTATCAAAAAGCATTCGATAGTCGTGGCTCAACGATAACCATTTAGTCGCACGGCGAGGTTGTCACATATGCTTTAGTATACAAATGAATGAATGATTTTATTCGAATAAAACCATTCGATAGTTGAAATCATTCATTCATTAACCATTCGATAGTCTAATTCATTCGATAGTTCCCATCGCTAGGAAGAACCGAAATATGCAATAATATTAAGGGGATTACGTTTAAAAAGATGAAACTTTGATGTGCCACGACTTTATGACCGACCCTGTATACTTAAATTTATTACCCGCTAATAGATATTTATAAACCCTATAACTTTTATATTTAACTTTTTGCGGTACCTCCTATATTTTACCTAATAATCCAGCGTTTCCATTCATAACAGCGACCCTGTATTTACAAAATCTAAGTACCTACATCACACCTACATGTTGTAAGTTTTTTTCTTTTTATTTTTTTTCAGTCATATTATCCAGTAAGCATTTCTTGTCTTACTCATTTCAAACAACGAGAGAAACTTGAGATTTTTAGAGTAAAATATGCGAGCAATACGCTGAGCAGTGCAATATTTTAGCTTTTGATGCGGTTCTCTGCTTATTCGTCGCCTCATATTTAAGTTGAAAGAAGAAAACTACATTTTCTGTTACCCTCTGTGCTTGTCGACGAAAAAACTGATTGCAACACGGCGCATAAAAGTCACGTACGTTGATGAAAAACGATTCAAACCAAGTGATTCAGCGTCTGGTGTAAAGAGGAAGATGACTTCCTTTTATAAAATTCTATATTTTTTTCTTTTATTAGCTATAAATTGCAAAGAAACTAATATGGCTTGGTAAATGAGCTTTATTTTCTATATACAGGGTATCTAATGAAATAGAGATAGCACTATATAGAGATAGATGTAAGTCTAGAGGCACAACTAGAGGTTGATCTTTTTATACCGAAAAGATTTGCAGAACACAAAAGACATTGCAGAACACAGGCGTATCTAGAAAATTTTGCAAAAGGAAAACTGTAAATGGATAAAATCATGTTATAATAACATAAAATCAAGAGTTATAAAATATTAAATACTAGACCTTTAACCAGTGTGTGAGATGATCAAAATATTCAAAATTAATATTCTAAATTGTTCATGATTAAACATCAACAAAAGGTCGTTTACCGCATATAGGGCTCTCTCCAGTAAGTATGATTTCAGGGCTTTGCGAAATGCGGGAAAAGAATGAAAGTGACTTGATATTCGAAGGCAAATGATTGTACATTTTTCTTGGCATTGTACAGTATTGAGCCCTTAACTAGTTCTGGCTCGGGGTTGGCAGATAAATATCGTGCTCCGCATTCCTAAGTGGATAGTTGTGAGAAGGCCTTTCCGGAATAGAGAATATGTGCTTGCGGATTAAGCAAACGGATTCAAAAATGAATAAGGAAGAAAGAGTCAGTATTTTGAAATTTTTAAAGAAATTCTGGCAGTGAGTTCTACGGTTTAGTCCCAATAAGTATCGAACTGCTCTCTTTTGAAGTTTGAAAATACGATCAAATTTTGTCGCGCAGCAAGTACCCCAGAATGGAAGGGCATAACGAAGATGCGATTCAAAAAGGGCATAATAAACCATTCTAGAGGTTGATGAGTTAAGTTCCTTAGAAACAGATCTTAGCGCAAAACAGGCAGAGCTTAGTTTCTTTGATAAGGCTTCGATGTGCAAGTTCCATTTTAACAAGTCCTAAGAATCTCACAGAGTCCACGACGTCAATAGTGGTGTTATTAAGTACAAAAGGTTGTATAGTACTTTTATATGACAAAACTTTAGTTTTTGAAAGGTTGAGGCATAGGAGATTAGAATCGCACCAAGATTTAATGGTGCGTAAGTCACTGGATATAGTATTATCTTTGGTATTATATAGTGCCGTAACATCTGGGCCGCTCCAAGTGAAACTAGTATCGTCCGCAAAGAGGCAGATTTTACCGCTAATGCCTAGATTTGCAATGTCGTTGATAAGCACCAGAAATAAAATAGGGCCAAGTACTGAACCCTGATGGACACCACATTCTATAGGCTTACAAGAAGATATAGACGTATCAATCCTCACAAGCTGCCTTCTGTTGCCAAGATACGACTTAAGCCATTCGAGCGGCATTCCCCTGAATCCATAGTATTGCAATTTGTTAATTAAGATATTATGATTTACACAGTCGAAAGCCTTAGAGAAATCACAGAAAATTGTAGCTGTAGAGGTGATGGTTATTCAGGCTAGGTATACATTATTAAAAGGTCGAACATAGCATCATTTGTGCAACTGTTACTTAGAAATCAAATTGATGGGTAGAAAGTACTTTATATTTAAGGAGAAAAGATAGAAGCCTTTTTTTAACCAATCTTTCAATGATCTTAGATAATGTGGGCAGGAGAGCAATTGGGCGATAGTTCGAAGCTTGATCTTTATCTCCTCCTTTATGCAGAGGAATAATTATTGCTGACTTAAGGCAGTTTGGAAAAACTCCTTTTTGGAATGACTCATTTATTAAAGTAGTAAGATAGATTAATGTGCATTCCGGAAGTTCAGAGAACATTTTGAGAGTAAGCCCATCAGTCCCAGATGAGAATTTATTTTTAATACTTTTTAGATGAGAATTTATTTTTAATACTACTTAAACTATTATAGTCTTTATATGTTTTTTGATTTATTAAAATAAATTCATACAACAGTTCATTAAAACAAATAATTTTGATGGGATTTTGCCTTGAAACGACTATTTTAAATATTCTTGTCAGTATAGTCGAGATTTTTTTTATATTTTTATGTAAAAACAGAATACTTGCACCAAAGGCTATTTATTTTAACATTTAAACCCACTCAAGTTTAATCTTCCTTCGTGTACCCCTTTAATTAGCAACCTATTTCCTTTTAAGTTGCAAGATAAAAACTCATGCATACACTAGAAATAATGAAGACATATTAGCTTTACTTATTAACCGTACTTAAGCAAAGTACCCTCTCAGTTTCTTCGTTGAGGTTGAAAGCTTCCTTTAAGAGCCACCTGGGCTTTCTACCACCACTTTACTTGAACTGACGTGGCTATTTTTTTCTTTTTAGTGCAATACAAAGTAAAAAATGATAGCTAGTTCTATTTTTGTTCATTTTGACTACTAAATATTGACAGAATTAGGTCCCTTTGAGGTCATTATAGGTCATCATTCTCTCTAACTCTCCGAACTCGTCGTCGTTTGGAACCCCATCATCGTCCCAGGAAAATTGATTGAAAAGAAAATTCGTTTGTAATTCCCTTTTACGATTTTTATATCCCCAGATTTTCACCCCCGATCTGTGGGTAACGGTAAGGCCTCAACATGACCCTTTAAAAAGGGAGAATACCCAAAATTAATGCTATAGTCTATAAAATGAATAACTTTGAATTTTGACCGTTATTTTTTACCAACATGTCAAATATAAAATCCCTCTGTCAAAAAAGTTACTGATATTCTTTAAATTGAGTGCCTGGACGAATCAGATAGGTAACTCTTTTTACTTTCGTGAAATAGAAAAGGAAAATAATAAAACAAGTGACAGTTCTTCCTCTTCTTGCAAAAATCAACACGAAATGTCATAATTGACAAAAGTAAAATGTCATCAGCTTTTGACACTTCTAAATATTAGACCAATGCCGTCTCTAATAGAACAGCACAGGGAGAGATTTATGACGTCACGCTAGTTAGATACTACGGATTAATAAATATGTTGTAGAATACATGGAAAAAATAATTATTCCTCGTATTTTTGGTTTGTATTTTAAAAATGATATAGTTTACATGAAATATACATAATATACAGTTAATAAATACAATATAATATACTTAGATTAAGAAGATAATATATACCTATTTATTGTAATAAATACTTTGGCAAATAAACTATGAACCATACAGATGCAGCAAATGTTTTACAATATACAAATAATGTGGTACATAAGATAATGCGTAAAATGTAAAATATATTTTAAATTTTGGGGTTTGAAAATCGATCAAATTTAACAAAAAACATTCAATATCTACTAATAGTGATGTATTATTATTTGCAATCACAACATTTATTTATATATTATAATGTTTACTGCAATTAATAAACTAATATAAATTTGTCAAAAGATGACCACATATTTTTTAAAATTATTATTCTTAACACAAAAACTTTCTACACTGACTATGGAGTACGATTTCAGCCATATTTTAAAACATTTGCTGCATTTGTATGGTTCATAGTTTATTTGCCAAAGTATTTATTACTATAAATAGGTATATATATTGTATTTATTAACTGTATATTATGTATATTTCATGTAACTATTTCATTTCTTTTTAAAATACAAAATTAATAATACGAGGAATAATTATGTTTTCCATGTATTCTACAACATATTTATTAATCCGTAGTATCTAACTAGCGTGACGTCATAAATCTCGCTCTGAGGCTGTTCTATTAGAGACGTCATTGCGTCAGCATGGCCGCAAGTTGCTAACCTAATAAAATTAACACTAGAAAAGCCCGCGGGAACTGTCAAATTCAAAGTTATTCGTTTTACGGACTATACCAACCATTTCCTACGTATTAGATAAGAGATGATTTTAAGTCCAGAAATTTAATTAATATAATAATTTTAACAGCGAGGATAGGTTAAAAACTTTATTTCTTCTCGGACGTTTTTTAATTATTGCTTCAATTTTTGAAAATTTTTGTATTCCTTTTCATAAGTTATTCGGGATTTAAATGGAAGAAGTTTGGATATGGCGTTTGTCACCTCCGCCTGAATATCTGTTGGTAATTTACTTATTTCGTTTCGAGCCATTTCTGGCTCCAATTCAATCAGCAATCGACACGAAAGAGAATTAAAGAATATTGACTCAAAACTGACAACTAAAGAGCTATGCTAAAGAGACAGCTTTATTTATTTGTCAATTTACGAGGCATGTTTTTTAAGTAAGTACCGTTTTGGAATTAAAAAAAAACGTGCAAAGATATCGCAATAATTTTATTTTTACATGAAAGCCTGTACCTTAATCTACTTTTCTACATAATTTCCGTGAATATTGAGGCACTTGTCATAACGTAGCACCAGTTTTTCAATACCCTCCTCATAAAATTCTGCCGCCTGACTGGTTTACCACTGTATCACAACTGTTTTGACTTCGTTATCGTCTTGAAGACGCTGACCGCCCAGGTGTTTCTTCAAGTGCAGGAATAAATGGTAGTCACTGGGCGCCAGATCAGGGCTGTATGGAGGATGATCTAGAGTTTCCCATTTAAAAGAGATTTTTCTTCATTAACGACCGAAGGACGCCCACTCCGTTCTTCATCATGCACATTTGTGCGGCCATCTTTAAATGCTCTCACCCATTTCCTTACCATTCCATCACTCATAATGTTTTGTCCGTAAACTTCACAGATCTCACGATGAATATTGATCGGTTTTACGCCTTTAGCACTAAGAAATCGTATGACAGTCTGCCCGTACTTCACAATCGGCGGGGCTCACGATTGTCGGAGGCATCTTAAACACTCAATAAACAACGTATACAATGAAGAATCAGACTGTACTGGCGTCTGTGCATAGACAAGAGATGTAGGTAACCAGCGCGCATGCGCGGAACGCCGACCGTAGCGCTGCGGCGGCGGAATCGCAAAACGGTACTTACTTAAAAAACATGCCTCGTAGATAGAAACCAACGCCAACCCAGCACAATATTTTTTCTACTCGTAATAAATTCCTTGAGGTAATTTTTTATAGGTAGTTATCTAAATAACTACCATTTCAGCTTTAAAAGCAAACCCTTGCTTTTGGTGTTCATCAGCGCACTTATGTTGTTTTTTTTTAATTTCGCTGCCATTGAAAAATCATATTACTATTGTTTTTTTTTTGGCAGCTACAACAGCAAAGACGGTCTTAAGAGCAGAAATTTAATTGAACATGGTATAGTGATCAATCTCTGGACTTGTGGAGTGTGCCTCCTTTAATTGGACACCCTGTATATAGAAAACAAAGCTCATTTACGAGGTCCTACTAGTTTCTTGGCAACTTATAGTTAATAAAAGAGAAAAACATACGATTTTATAAAAGGAAGTCATCTTCCTCTTTACACAGACGCTGAATCACTTGGTTTGAATCGTTTTTCATAAATATACGTGACTTTTATTCGCCGTGTTGCAATCAGTTTTTCGTCGACAAGCATAGAGGGTAATACGAAATGTAGTTTTCTTTTTTCAACTCGAATATGAAGCGACAAGTAAGCAAAGAACCACATCAAAAGCTGGAATATTGCACGTCTCAGCGAATAGCTCGCATATTTTGCGAGCTTTTTAAAGTTTTTCTCGTTGTTCAAAGTAATACAAGGAATGCTTACGGGATATGTGACTGTCTGGCAAATATTTTTGGACGTTTTTCTAGGGTACTGGCAATTATAAAAATTTAAAAGTCCAAAGTGTTATAAATTAAAAAAAAGAGTTTTAATCATCTGCTGATGATGCTAACGTTGCGTTGTTATCGAAACTCGCGTCCAGTGCAAAAGTAAAGTGTTTTGTGTTTTGATGTATTGTGGTGAATTAGTGTTTTATTTTGCATATTATATACACAAACTCGTAGGAGAATATACAGGGTGTCCCGATATTCCAAGTTACATTTGTATTTTTGTATTTTGCTAAGAGTGAGTCTCAGGTGGGACCCTCCACTGAGGCCGCGAGGGCCTATTGTGGCTCAGTTTCTACAAGCTCTTTAATAGAAGAAGAGCATTAAAGTTCGCCCTCAAGACCCAGCCTTTTAACATAGGTTCCATGGACATAGAACTGCTACGTATTTTTGGAATCAAATTAAGTTCATTGGATATACCGTATGATCGAATAAAAACGGCGTCAGCGATGGCTACGAAATGAACATCACTGTCATTTTACATGTAAAATTATATGGGGAATGTAATCGATCGTCATTTCCAAGCCAACTGGACGCCATTTTTTTTTCGATCATACGGTATTACGCTCAATAGTCGAATTCGGGCAATGCCCGAGAAAAATACGCAAATCTAATTTTGAGCAAGGAATATTTCGCAAGCCCGAAAAATTAATTTTATTCGATTATTTTTTTTTGCTTATAGTGTGATTTGATTGCATTGGTTTCACTCTTTTTGGTTGGATTGGTTTAGTTGTTTGGCGAGTTGGTTAGCGTGGTTATTTGGAGGGTGTTAATTCATTGGTTAGTTGGTTTTTCGGGTTTGGGAAATATTCCTTGCTCAAAACTAGATTTGCGTATTTTTTAAACGGTTTTATTTAGCTCGACCCGTACGGTATTTATTTATATGTTTGTTTATTTGGGTCAAAATTAGAAATTGAAATTTAAGTACCTTCCTGTTGTCAGATTGATCTGAAATTTGGTACACACCTTTAGTTCCGATGACAACACAATACAGTAATATCAATAACATTATGTAAATCTAAGATGGCCGCCGGTACAAAATGGCGGATTTCATATTTTTCCACAACCCTCAATATGGGTATCAAATGAAAGAAAGGGCTACACTAGTACAAGATGGACGTCGTTACAAAATGGCGTGATAGGTGAGGGCATGAGTAGTCGTGTCCAGAACAGTTGTGTCCAAGATTGTGTGACGTTAGAAGGACAGATAAAAAAAATAGGTGATTAGATGTACCTACGTAGTTAGCGGTAGCTTTACCACCCAAGTTAAGGTAATAGGTTGGAAACGTGCTGAGGACTGTATGGCATTAGGGTGGCTAAAAATGTAATGTTGCAAGCGTTTCCCCTCAAGATTGGGCGCCTCTTGTTGTTGATATTATAGCGCTTGCCCCTCTACTGGACCTCTCTGGGGGGGTCGACCGTTAAAATGTCCATTACTCGTGAAGAACAACATGGAAACAATAAATAAAAAAAACAAACAAAAATAAAAGCAAACTGCTACACAACGAAAGAGGCTCGAAAAAGGCGAAAGAAAAGTATAGAACAGAAACGTGCAAGAAAGTGAAAATGAAACCTATAGTCGACTACAGAAACGAAGAGAACGGTTAGCAACAGAAACACCTGAGCAACATGAGTCAGGCTAGCATCACAACGTGACAGACAGAGAGTTGTTAGCGGCAGAAACACCTGAGCGTCATGAGTCTAGGCTGGCATCACAACGAGAGAGACAAAGAGAGTTGTTAGCGTCAGAAACACCTGAGCGTCATGAGTCTAGGCTAGCATCAAGAACGCGACAGACAGAGAAGAGTTGTTAGCGTCAGAAACACCTGATCGTCAGATTGTAATAAATTATCAGGTAAAAACCATGTAATAATGATGCACTAAATGAATTAAATAGAATGAGGAATATTCGGTAGGCATTTCCGTTAAATACTAAAACTAGAAAATAAAAAATCGGTATAAAAAACTTTAAGTTAAACGGTTTTATCTTATGTGCACTGAAAACTAGAAAATAATAATAACAATTAGGTATTTTGAACTTCTAGTTCAGAAATATTTTAGTACTAGGCAGAATAGCTTTTAGGCATATTAGACTAAAATAAAAACGTGGGGCCCATTAACTATTGCTGTAATACTTTCTTCTATACTAAGTGTGGATTGCATCGACTTACTATAATCGTAACTGGAGATTTTGACAATCAATAACCAGCCGTGGCGGCTTCACCAGCGAACGCCGAGCTCATGATCTACCAAAGTATAAAGATATGCTTTGCCATAGGTAGGATTTCAGAGGGGCCCCACGTTTTTATTTTAGTCTAATATGCCTAAAAGCTATTCTGCCTAGTACTAAAATATTTCTGAACTAGAAGTTCAAAATACCCTGGTGATATGCTTATTTTCTAGTTTTCAGTACACGATAAAACCGTAAACAAAGACCCCCGATTTTTATGACTGATGTCCTCTAGCGAACAAACAAAGCATTCTTGTATATTGAGGTAAATTATGTCGAATAAACTTATTTTGATTTTAAAAATACGTAGTAGTTCTATGTCCACGGAATATTGGAACACCCTGTATATAGAAGAAGACAATGTTGGAAGTTTATTATTGCGAAACTTTCGGATAGTATATATTATCTTGGTATTTCTACGTAGGGGTAACTACACAGTAAAATACGTCGTGAGCAAATAAAACGCACGTGCCAGGCACCCCCGACCATGTTTTAGCGTAATAAGTTTGTTTTGGACGATCCTCTTCGTCATCGAGGACGATGGATAATATATAACAGAAACGTTGTTAAGGTTTGCTGGATAAATATTGGACTTATTCCAGATTCACATCGATATTTTGATAAATTAAAATGAAAAGAATGAAGAGAAAGAGACAGATCATGTTTAATCTTTGAATAAGAAGACTAAGGAAGAGACATAATGATATCCATGTATTCATGCATGGTGGACGGAAAAACCACCATAAAAAGCTCTCTAGGGTGGGGATCCTTGACAGTTCTGTTTGACGATTCATTTGACACATTTGAATTTGATTTGAAATTTTATTGGATTTGTCAGTCTTTACAGACTTATTTTATGTTATTTATTATTTATTCTACTACTGATAGTTGTATAAAGGTAGTAAATCTAGATGGAAATTGTGGCAGAACTTAAATTAACAGTATGACACTATCGATTTATCGAAAAAGACTCTAAAATAGTTGGTTGCGTAGCGTGCGGTAGATCTCGGCAAAAATTGAGTGAAATAATGGAACAACTTTTCGCTAGTAAGTGACTATATAATATACATACGTGTAGTAAACCGATCATTTATGAAATTCACTTAAATTAACTAAATTATATATTTTTCTTGCATTTTAGCTTTTATTTATTACTTGTCATAGATTAGATGTCAAAGAATTTAGATACGTTAATTTGACTTACCTGCTTCAGTAGCGTATCGGATGTTTGTGGTAATAAATACTTATTATAACTTATATATTTTTATAACAATTTTAATAACTACCAACATTTATTCACAACATAAAATAAAACAACAAATTATTGAGTCTACCCCACGTCTACCCTACATCATAGTTTTACATTTTTTAAATAAAATTAGAACGACACTGATAAACCGGAATTTAAGTCGGCCATATTTGAGGCCCATCGCGGTGTACCTAAGATTTTTGATATGCTCCTTCCTTAGTCTTCTTATTCAAAGTGTTTAATCAATTTTTTAATACAAATATACAGTCTATTTCACTAAAGATGACTATTTAAGGTCAATAATCTACAGACACAGGTATATATAAAATGCTAATGTTCCTGTGTCGTCTCTACTGGAAGTAACGACTTGCTCCTAGAAAGTTGCTTTTTTTACTAAAGATAGCTCTCAAATTGGCTCTTCTAAAAACTGTCGTCGCCAGTTTTTGTTTTTCATTTAATTAAAAAAAATAAAAGTATTTTTTCCTGATGTCGTGGCGGATGCGCCAGGTTCAAATAGTATTTAATATTTACTGAAGATTAAAAAGATTTTCGTGGTTTCGGTTCCGGCATTAAATCGAAGAAAAAACGATATAGTAACAGTTTTACAACTCTGGGTCAAAGATAGACTCTCGACTCTCTGTATTTTATTTATGGAACGGATATATGGAGCTGTGACTTCTTTACGTACAGGTCGAGTTTCCTACGATGTTCTCTATGGATATCTCGAGAAGATTGACTATAACCAAGTAATTTTTCGAAAAAAAAAAACATATTATAGCTCATATAGCTGAAAAAGCTTAAAAGTGGCGCTTTTTATGAAGTCATGGCCAACTGGTTTTCATTTAAAAATATACAAAGGTGGCCCATCGAAAACGTTCCGCAAGGCATAATGGCCAGGGTATTTTCAAAAAAATCCAGAAAAAAATCCGTTGCTCAGGGGTTAGAGAGGAAAGCTGGGTTCGTAGTAAGGCTTCTGACTCACAGTGACTTTCTAATGTTGTTAAATATTAAAATAAAAAATGATAATATATAGGCTGCAGAGATTTTAATATTGATGTTAAGAATTCAAATAGGTATGATCAAAGACAGTGAAAAGGGCGCCACTTACTTTGTTTATAAGAGTGGTAAAGTAAGAAACCAAAAAGAAAAATATGATATTACAACATAGCTAAAATAAAGTAATCAACAGCATTAAGGGTCTATTATGTTTATCAGGAATAAAAGTCAGAAATAACTATCCTACATTAAACATTTATTGAAAACGAACACAAGTATCATCAATTAGTCACAATGATCCCAATAAAACCGCAAGTTATTTTAATTAGATTCGAATTTAGTAACTGTATTCTTTGAACTAAGTAAGCTACTTAATAAAAAAACAGGTGAAATTTATGTGTGTCTCAATACGATGATGTTTCGAAACATGTCGTGTACAAAAACCTTTAAAATGAATACGTGTTAATAATTTTCATATAAAATATCATAGCTAGGTAAGAGTGTACTGTACGAATCAAATTATAACTTATAACGTTAAATAAAAAATAATTTTGACTACAATATGTGGGATAAATAGTGATAATTTACCAGGTTATTAAATCTGTTGTCTCAAAAATTATAAAAATAAAAGCGTACCTTACATGTATCAACTTTAGACTTATCTGAATACTTGGTTTTATGATGTAAATAGGTAGGTAGGTATTCTCTAGACTAACAGAAGTGGATGCAGATGACTATGGCAAGAGAAGTCTTCGATATCAGGCAAAGAACGATTGTAATGTCAGGAACTTTTTATTGTCTTAAGGTCATGTGGTAATTACTGAGTACCATGTGATACAGTTACTGAGTACCATGTGGTGATTACTGGTACCATGTGGTAGTTACTGGTACATGTGGTAGTTACTGAGTACCATGTGGTAGTTACTCTATAAATAAATTCTCAGGACAGATACTCAATAAAAGAAACAACTTACGGTCTGAAAATCAGCTTTTACATAAATATATTCTGGAAACCATGGCAATGCCGATCAAACCAGTAATTAAATACTCAAATAAACGAAATAACAAACGGAAACTGAAATAGAATTTAGTTAAGATAGGGCTATATAAAATGGCAGATAAACTTACGGTGATCATTCAAGAAGAAACCAAACAAATACGATCTATACTCTGGATTGCAATCGAAATCGAAATCGAAAGTGGATGCAGAGTGCTTTCGCAAAAGAAGAAATTTGTCGGACGCCGAAACTCGCGTCTTCTTCAGATCCAAATTCCCAGAAAAAAAAGAAAAGAGAGAGAAAAAGTGATAACACATATGATCGAAATCATTAGAACAGAAAATCGCAATCACAGCGAGGTGAGATTCGAACAAGTGAAATGCAATTAAGGAAGTTTGGCATATAGCGAATAGATGGCGCTAATAAACAAGACAAGTAAACTGTAAGAAATGAGTTGACATCTAGCGAATAGATGCGCTAATAAAAATTAAATATCGAAACAAGTGACGAGCTGTAACAGGCTGGAGTTTGGTATCTTTGGCATCCTAGCAAATAGATGGCTCAATACTAAGAAATTTAAATAAAAATAGATTTTTAAATTCAATTTTATTAAAATAAAAAAATGCTGTCATCGAAAACGTTCATAAACAATGGCCAGAGGTATTTTTTTCAAAAAATCAAAAAACACGACAATTTATTTGTGAGGCGACAACTTTGCCCAAAAATGATTGCAAATCGTCGCCCTCTTATCACAACAGAAATTAGCGCACGCTTCCACGGCAAATGTCCAAGAAAGACTGATCCAGAATCCAGACTGATCATTCCGATCGGTCCTGGTCAGGTCGTAGCTCACGTCGTATTGTCGGTAAGCAAAATCCCTGTACAAAAATTTTGACGATCAGCGCCATCACCCGTCATAATTGAGAAACGTTTGCTGCAACCATTTTTAATATTTCACTTACATGGCCCTGGGCATCATTAAATCAAACCAAACATATCCAAATTAATTAAATCGAATTGTTTAAGTGATAACGCGATAACTATTAAAGTGATAAGTCAATAACTCGGATACGGTTGGTTTGCAGTACATTGTGTGTATTTCGATTTTTGCTTAGAATTGAAGGAGTAATTGAAATATGTAATAATATACAGGGATTCTATTTAAATAAATGAAACTTTAATGTGCCACGACTTTATGAACGACCCTGTATACTTAAATTTATTACTTGCTAATAGATATTTAAAAATCCTATAACTTTTGTATTTAACTTTTTGCGGTACCTCCTATATTTTACCTAATAATCGACCGTTTCCATACATAAAAGCGACCCTGTATATAAATAACAGTAACACTTTCAACTGTTTTTTAAAAATAACGGTTTTGTCCACCACTATCTACAAGTATAGGGAAAATCTGAAAAGTATACATTTGTAATTAAATCATAAAAAGTTTTTCTGTCTGTTCTATTATTTCGGAGAAATAAAAATAAATTAGTAAAGATTCCCTGTTGAATTATAATTCTAGTCCATTTTCTCCTATAGTCGTAAACGACTAGAGTTTTA
Organism: Sitophilus oryzae; assembly: GCF_002938485.1. Taxonomy (NCBI): domain Eukaryota; kingdom Metazoa; phylum Arthropoda; class Insecta; order Coleoptera; family Curculionidae; genus Sitophilus; species Sitophilus oryzae. Next base: position 307,156 of record NW_022146957.1, on the reverse strand, counting down.
GCCAGACAAGTCCAATGTTCCACAGTCGTTTGACAGTTTCAATTACATGCCATCGATCCGGAAGAGCCGTTCGACTGATAAAATCTGGAAAAATAAGCCACCAGTCTGCAGGGAAATCTCTCCAAATATATACTCTCTGATTCGGCAATAAAATGGCGAAATTAGATTTTTGATTGGATTTGCTCAAAGCATTTCAGCAGTACGTCGCTAATAAATATTTTTTTCTCCAACACATCGTTCAGTACGATAATTATTGACTTTTTTTCGTTTTCAAACAATCGTTTGGATTCGGCAATAAAATGGCCAAATTAGATTTTTGATTGGATTTGCTCAAAGCATTTCAGCAGTATGTCGCTAATAAATATTTTTTTCTCCAACACATCGTTCAGTACGATAATTATTGACTTTTTTTCGTTTTCAAACAATCGTTTGGATTCGGCAATAAAATGGCGAAATTAGATTTTTGATTGGATTTGCTCAAAGCATTTCAGCAGTATGTCACTAATAATTTTTTTTTTCTCCAACACATCGTTCAGTACGATAATTATTGATTTTTTTTGTTTTCAAACATCATTTGGAATTTTTATATGGGAGTTACAAAAGTTTTGTGGTATACAGGGTGGTTTAAAAAACATGTGCCATCCCTCGTGGGGAGATTCGTAAAAATAAGATTTATTTTTCATATCAACGTAGGTCCGATTCTGCTTTGTCTCCTAGCTATAGGGTGTTAAAATCTTAATATTTTTTCGATTTATTAAAATTTTCTTTCAAATACTTTTAGCGTTTCGAATGAAATTTTGAAAATAAAAGCGACATATTTTATAGCTAAAAAAGTGTCGACATGTTCACCAGGGACGTGACGTCCCTGGAATATTTAAAAAAAAACATGTACACCACTGACTTTTTTCTCTTGTTAGCGAAATAGTGCAAGTAGTTTAATGCGGATTAAAAGTTGTCTCTTGATATTTTGTCGAATTCAATTAATTTTATTAATTTGCCTGGATCCAAGTATAATAGCAACCTTTAAAAAATGTTAATGTTATTAACTTGCACGAAAGATTTTAACACCCTGTAGCTACGAAAATAAAAGCAGAATCGGGCCTATGTTGATATGAAAATGAAAAATAAATCATATTTTTACGTGAGGAATCTCCCCACGAGAGATGGCACATGTTTTTTGAAACACCCTGTATGTGTATAGGAAGGAGGTATTAATTTTTTAGAAATAATACATTTTTTTTAATATAATAATATTTAATAGTCTAATAAATGTATTCCTATCTAATGTAATAAAAATATTGTTAGAAATTTAGTTTAACTTATAGAAATATACCAAAATCATTAGACAAAATTAAACTTTTTAACTAAAAAAAAACACAGATACCTTCATTTTTAGTTTTTCAAGTGAAACTTCTTTACGCGCGAAGGGAGTAAAAATTGAAGGCCGTGACACACGAGACGCGTCAGGAAAAGTGGTTACGATCGAAACTCGGAATGTAGATGGGGCTCGAAAAACGCCCCTCGTTTACATCTTCAGCAGGGTGTGACTAAAGCTTGATTTTCATGCATCCGTTATCCGACGATACGATGATACGATATTAATTTTATTGGTTGAATTTAAAGACTACGATTGGTTAGAAAATTACGCAGTTTTTACATTTATTGCATTTTCATGCCTCTGTTCAATTATATACAGTTAATATATATTTTGCTATGCTCTCCCGAACAGAGTGTGGATTGTTTGGCTACCGGTGGACGTTGCGTTCACTACTGCGCATCATATCTGTATTCAACGTTTGTTCACTACTGCGCATCACAAATTCGCCCAGTATTTCAGGAACCGAAGAGGCTAGGACAAACATATATGACAAACATATTATGTTTAGCATTTTTACTTTCATAAAAAAAGTAGCAAAGTAATGTGAAAATCGCATCATTGTATCTCTACTCATAAACGAGAAATCCCATAAACCACAGGAAAATGGAATACCCTGTACAGATGTGATGCGCAGCAGTGAACCGCAGTAGTCTACCAGCAGCCAGACGTTCCGTACTTTGATCAGGAGAGCATAGCTAAAGATACATTAAAAAAGCAGCTTTCTTAAAACTCTCGTTTTCCCGACGTTACTAGCTCTTGTGCTATTGGAAAATAACTTTGTTATAATAATTCTTTTATTTATTCACTATTCTAATAAAGAATATGCTTTCCTTCAGAAACTCTCTATTTATCTAGTAATGCTAAAACACTCTATTTGAAAGTCGATTAGAGAAAATAGTATGATTCATTGGCAAGCGATGTAAATATTTGTGATCAGGTAAAATTGTGATGTAAGAGGAGGCTTAGCTTGCCGGCGCGCGGCAGGTCAGTCAGTAGTTGATTGGCCGGCCGGCTGTGTAGTGTTGTGTTTCGTCACAGAGCTGACAAATGGGGGTTGCGAGTCTTTTGACTAACATAGTTGCAAGTCGTTTGACTGTAAGCCAACGGGGTCGTTTGACCACAGGAAGAAAACCTCTTGTGACGTCCTGCCTTCGAGTTGGTCTTGAGAGTTTGAGGTCTCCATAATGTCTTCTCGATTGACGATGCGGCATTGGGATAGTGAGCTACCCAATTAGTTTATTCGATTGGGATGCGAATCTGTTTAGCGGCAGAATTGCGTCCGGGGGAAGCCCCTATACTATTTCAGGTGACACTAGCTAGTTGTTGAAGATTATTAACCAATAGATCCGAATAATATTTGAATTAGATGGAAGATATTGAATGTGATATATTGAATAGAATGTCAGTGATGTCAGTGGTTAGGGGGCGGAGTACCCCCGGGTGAGTCTTACTATTTAACTATCAATTTTATCCAGATCAGTAAATGTTTGTTTTGTTATTTTCATGTACAATGAGAGAGTGCTTGCCAATGACCAACTAAATGGATATTTGAGGTGAATTTGCATTGTGAGACCCGGTTGAGTAAGCCCCAAAAATAGCGATTTTACATATTTTTATTAAGGTTAGATTAAATGTATCAAAAAAGTGTCAAAACATCTGTTATCGTACGATATTTCTCCGTTGACTGGCTGGAGTAAAACATTTACGGATGAAAAGTGGCGCGAAAACGCTACCGACCATTCAGAGCGCCGTCGGATCATCGTATCAACGGATAACGGCCGCATGAAAATCAAGATAGGATTTTATATTGTCAAGCTGTATGTGGCGCTAAACTGTATTGCTGGTTGCCTACATTGCCGCAACGTGTCAAGAAACATGGCGAATTCCCCAAGGCATTTTTAGGCGCCATCTCTTAATCAAGTCGACAAGTAAGCGAATCAGACAATAGAATTTACTGGTAGATGGCGGAAAAGCATCGAAAATTACAGAAGGTTCGAGAAACAATCAGTAGGGTATATAAAGGCCCGCGCTTGGCAGTTGGACCAGTTTGAAGTTTGATAATAGGTCTATTCTCAGAAGAATCCCTGACTAGATCAAATATGCGCACATTGTGCACATACAATTTTTTTAATTTTTTTTAGGTAATTTAAAAGTTTAAAGCTATCTTTTGGTTTGAGTGATATTTAATCTTATAGAAGTTGAGACTATTGTCTACTTATAATAAATAGTGCACCAAAATTAAAATAACAGAAATGGTTCGTATGGGTTACAGCCCTAATGGAAACAGTACCCTTTCAGAACTGTTGCAGATTTTTACGTCATCGCTATTCGCTTTGGCCATTAAAATCTGTATAAGAACAGCCAGTTTCAAGAAAAACGGTTTTTAAAAATAAGAAAAATATAATTTGTTTATCTACCCTTAGAATCAGACGCTTAAGTTTGGTACACCATTTATTTTTACACCCTGCAAGTATATCTAAAAAACATAGAAAAAATGTTAACTATTATTTCTATTTTTCTTAAAATATATTGGTTCTTTTTCAAATACTGTAAATTGAACTATATTCTAAAATTATTGACGTAATTGTTATAATCTTTCGTGATATAAAATCGGAGTCTATATTATCAGTCACAGGCACCCATTTCCCCAACACCCGCACCACGGTACTTTCCCATTCACTGGTACGTTCGAAATGCTCGACATTTTCCTGTGGTGGTCGTGTTGCTGGGATTCACAGGAAGACCCGCTGTTGGTGCGTTCCCTGTCACTGTATTCGTCATAAAGGAAACTCCCGTAGCCCAGACCAAGTCCCGCAGGTCCCACGAGGGATCTGTCGGTGCAGATTGAGTACGATCGTTCCCGAAACCTGGGATCTATAGAGGCACGATGCGTTCTGGATGCTCCAGATCGTTCTCTTCGGTGTTTTTTGTGCTTTTTCATGCCGGAACCTGCAAAAGAAAGTAAATTTCATTCGGAACAACATCGAAATTAGTGGTTTCAGTTAGCGTGGAAGTTTGTTACCTGTCATTCAGTGATACCTGTCATTACTGACAAAAAAATAGACATGTTGAGTAGATAGTTTTTCTAACATTTTATTTTTTCTAACTTTGTTGGGCTGTATTCCGTTGCAAAACCAGGCGAACCAGATCGGTAAACTATGGTAAAGAGCGGTTCCTGAACAACATCGGTTTGATACGGAACGGTTTGGTAAAATACTGGAAACGTCAAATGTTGGAGTTTCCTAAATTTGAATACCCCTATTATAAAATTTATCTTTTATGCATTTTTAATGTACCTATTCTCTGCTTTCCAGCGAGAATTGATTCCAGATATTATTCCATTATTAAAAATATCTATGCTAGTGCAACCTTCCAAGTTAAATTAGATGATGACCTCAAAACAGAAAAATTCTACCTGGGCTTACGTATGGCTTAGAGACTATGGCAATTACCCGAAAAACAGCAGAACAACTACGAGTAGCACAAAGAGCCATGGAAAGAATCATGTTGGGAGTCACCATTAGGGAAAAAATACGGAATACCCACATACGTCAAAAAACAAAATTAATAGATGTGGTTAAAAGAGTGGCAAGTCTGAAGTGGCAATGGATAGGACATGTGGCAAGACAGGATCCAGACCGATGGCCCCAAAAAGCAATCCTATGGAGACCTAGGGGAACAACAAGAAGTGTGGGCCGACCAAAAGAGAGATGGGTCGATGACGTCAGGGCAGTGGCGGGAAGACAATGGATAAGATTGGCTAGAGATCGCGAAGCATGGAAAAACCTAGAAGAGGCCTATATCCAACACTGGATGGCACTGGATGGAACCAGGCTGAAAAAGAAGAAGAAGAAGATTCTCTGCTTTTACGTTTGCTTCTTCTTTTCAATGGTGTTTAATATTGAAAAATACTTTATTAATAAACTGTCAAATTCCTAAGACAGCTCAAGTGAAGATTTGCAAGTCCAATATTAAAACAGATCAATAAAATATAGCCAAATCTAATTAATATTTATATTTTTATAGTTTACAAAACATTCACGATTACTTGTTGTCTTGTTTTTCATGTTTTCTTTAAATGTTTCTGATTTTAAGAAACAATGGCTGCATGATAAGTTTAAATGGTCCTAAAAAGTAATTCTTAATGAAATTTATTTACTTTTACTGCCTACCTCCATTGCTTTTGGATGTAAATACAAAATATTATAACGAATTTTAGAAATTAAATGAGAATTTCACTCGAACTTTCAATATTTGCTTGATTTCTGTCACATAAATGACATTGATTGACAAACAAAACCAGAAAAACCTGCCTTCTCGCGCTGGTTAGTTTGGTGACAGTCATGTGACAGTTATATCCGAATTTTTCAGGAACCGTGTTCCGTAATAAGAAAACTTTCAGGAAACCGACAGAAACGGAACATAAAACCATAACCAAGGTAAGCAACGGAATACACCCTTGAAGTAGTTTCTATTGAGTCTTTTATTTAAGTTCATTACCTTCGTGCATTAAATGGACATGTTTTATCCTGTCCGGACTAACAGACACACTTTTCCTCCCTTTTTTGTCTTCTTTCTTGCTCACTGCATCTTTTTCTCGTTTTTCTGCATTTTTCCTATCACTATCTGTCGTGGAATTGGGTGTTTTTGGGTCGAAATTTGATGTTTCCGTCGTGGATTTACGAGATTCTATACTAGGTGTTTTTTGGTGGAAGAGTTTCGATGGTTTTTCGTTGTGTTTGCTTGGTTTGGGGGTTGTTGGATCCTTGGATTCTAATTTTTCCTTGGATGTGTCGTTGTTCACTCTACAACAACTTCAATAATCACTATAGTCAACGTAAGAAGTGATAAAATTACTCTAAGTCGAGTTATAGGTGTATATATGACCTAGGAAATGCAATCCCGCACCAAAATCTCAATCCCGCAAACCAGCGGGATTAAAGCAATCAATCCCGCGGATCCGCAAAATTGCGGGACTGTAAACAATCGTCATACATTTGGTCCTAAATGGTACAAAAGGCATTGTACATTTTGCATAGGCCCACAATATATTGATATAGCGTGTATCTTAAACTAGCTGTACAGAAATTGCATCAATTGGACCGATTTATACAGGGTGTTCAAAAAATATATTTAATATTAAATAAACTTAAATTTTATTATAATTTATCTACTTATTTTATAAATAAAAATATTATTCTGATGTTGAAGTTTTTTTAACTTGTGTTAGTTATCTGCTTTTAGATATAATTCAAGATCAATAATTTTTTGGCATATGCAGAATGTACAAAGCTTTTTGTACCACTTAGGACCATACGTATGACTAAAAATTTATATATTTCAATACAGACTAGTCGTACTTTAAAAATTTCGATTTTTTAAAACTCGTAAATTTGCGGTAAAAAAGATTCTGAACCAAATTTTCACTCTCTTATAAAACACCCGGTATACGAAAATTCGTTAAATATATTTTCGAAAACCACATAGCATCTTCGAAAACCACAATAGATGCATCTAAAACCTGGTCCAAACCGCATCCCAAAATCGGAATTTATAGATATAGACGAGTGGCGGCATTTTGGCTTTTTTATATCGCAATTTGTAAACAGCGCTTATTTGTAAACAACCCCCGTTTTTAGAGAGGTATTTTAGATAACAATCGATATTTAGAAATGTTATGACACCCTGGAAATACTACCACCGAGCACGTCATTGTTGCAACTGTGTTAATACGCCTGGCGGTGACCGCCTCATATTCTTTCAGATATTTAGCAATAAAATAAAGAAACCTGTTATTTTTAAGCTGTTATTTTAAGCTGTTTTTTATAAATAACAATAACAGTTTCAACTGTTATCTAAAAATAACAGTTTTGCCCATCACTATCTCAGAGGGATCCCGCATTTGCGGGATCCAGCCTTTGCGGGATTGTATTCCCTAATATGATCTATGCATGAAAAATCTGGATACTTATAGGTTGATTCTTACTATTTCCATATCAGCTCCCTTCCGTTTACATAAAACATTATATCATGTAAATGAATAGGACAATGCACACTATCCGTTCAATTTCCCTTCCGTTCCATATTCTTTCATTCCATACATTTTTTTGGCGGGCGGACTGAAGCGTATCGGAAACAGCGTTGTCAAGTTCTTACATTTGTACCAGCTTTGTTAAAATTTTGCTGATATTTCTTTATCTTTCACATCTTAATTAAATCTATTACCTTTTTCAAAAGATACAAATTTTTAAAATAAAACTTTCGTAATGATATAAATTGTACAGGGTGGTCGAAATTAGTCTGTTTTAACAGAGAAAACCTATTTCCTGACTAGATAGAGCAAAACCGACATAGATGTCATGGGCTCGATTTCTGAGACACGTTTAATAGCATAAACCGCCTGTTGATATTTTCACTGCCAACTGAGATACGGGGTCTTTTTGAATTTTTTACCATTTTGAAAATTGCCCATAACTTTTTTATTTCGCGGAATAATAAAATTCTGTAAAAACGTCCTTGAGGCACTTTTTAAGCACAATCCAGTGGAGTAGTCAGTTTTTTTCTATGCTTGCTCATTTTGTCAGAAATATTAAAAAATATTATTTTTTAAATGGAAATCGTAGTTGGCTACGAACTTAAAAAAAATGCTGGCGTTTAACCCTTTCCAATGATATAAAGTTATGGGTATCTATTTCTAAGAATGAGATAAATATTAGGGTTTTTATCTTTATATCGAAGCGGGCTTTGATTTTGAGTTGACCTATTTGCTTAATTATTTTTTATCACAATTTAATATTCTATATTATTATTTATCTGCATAATTAAAGACTTTCGAAAAGGTAAATTAACATTCTATTAATATTAGTAATAGTAATTATTAGCATTAGTAATTACAACTGAAATCGATACAATAAACAAAGAACAAAACTAAAAAAACGTATTTTTTGAGTGACGAATATAGTTTTCTAAAAAAATCAAAGATGTTCAAATTGAGCACATCCTTGTTGAATACTTGTTCGATTTAAAAAATTATGTTTTTTATTATTTCTGACAAAAAGAGCATGTATAGAAAAAAAACTGACCACGCCACTGGATTGTGCTTAAAAAGTGCCTTAAGAACGTTTTTACAGAATTTTATTATTCCGCCAAATACAAAAGTTATGGGCAATTTTCCAAATGGTAAAAAATTCAAAAAGACCCCGTATCTGAGTTGGCAGTGAAAATATCAACAGGCAATTTACGCCATTAAACGTGTCTCAGAAATCGAGCCCATGACATCTAGGTCTTTTTTGCTCTATCTAGTCAGGAAATAGGTTTTCTCTGTTAAAACAGACCAACTTTGACCGCCCTGTATAATAAAAGTATGGAACTGATACGGAACGGAAGCTTACGTATAGCGTCAGTACAATACAAAATACGGAACGGATATGGAATGAATATGGAATGGAAACGGAAGGTATAGTGAGAATCAACCTTTACTGGGATATTAGATATTATCTAAATATGTGAGAGAAATTACACTATAAATGGAACTGGTTGAATAAGATGAAAATGATGATGACGATATAGATATTACTTGTTTTGCTTGTTCTATACCTGAAATCAAATAACGACAATTTTTTCCCGTCCTGTATCGTTTTGGAACTGCTACTTTTAGTCTCCGGACTGCTATTCTCCATTGCCAATTTCTTCAATTTTTCCTTTTCTTTTTTCCCTTTGAAGTGAATGGATACCTTCCTAGTAATGCTGAGCTTGGGAGACTTGCCGTTATCCTTTTTCTTCTCGCTGCTGCTGCTGACAACGTTGTCTCTCTTTTCTTTATCCCTAGTTTCGGGTTTGGACGTTTTTAATTTAATGTTCTCCTCATTTTCAACCACGTGATCAGAGTGTTGAACTACTGAAGATTTGTCTTGTCGGGCTGTTTTAAAAAAAGGCACATATAAATATACAGCAGACATTATAAATATACAATCAGAGCAGGGTTGAGTAGGTAGAAAATTTTATATTTTTTATACGTAGAAAATTAATTTTCTACACCAAAATATAAAGCAGATTTTTTTGATGCAATTATTTGGGCTTATTTAAGACTCTGTATATTACCTTCATTTAATGGAGTTAGAACGACCGGAACGGCAGTTTCCGGTGTTGTCTTGTGTATAAAATTATCCGGGTTGTACCGTCTGTTAAAATAATCCGAATTGACATAGTTATCGTTGAGATTGCCGAAGAAAAAAGGGTTGTGCTCCTGGTTCTCCATTTTGCTTGTACTATAGTTTGGGCTGCTTGTCACGGGGTACGGCGTGGGCGGTACCGGTAAATTAACGTGGAGAACTGGATGGGGACTGTCAGATTCAACAGGTTCAGGCGGTGGGGGGATTAGACACAAGTTTTGTTGGGATGCGGACATGTTTTCAAGTTGTTTAGAGTCTAAGCTATCCAGGCTTCTGAAATGAAGAGTTATTGTGTAGTGTATACAAGGTGTCCCAGAAATAAGTGCAAGTATTGTAACTGGTAGTATAGTTCAACCCCAGAAACACGCCTATGAGATGAGGTTTTTATCGCAAAAATTTTTTTGGGAAAAATCCTTAGGTTTTTTTTAGTTTTTAGTTAAAAAACATAATTTCTTGATAATATGGCAACATACATATATCCCTATAACTTTTTTAACATACACCCCTATAACTTTTTTATTTTTTTAGATAAAAAAACGAGATTTGGTATGGTAGTATATGACATAAATTAGGATTGATTGACGCATTCAATTGTTTTCGGTCACTTCTTGTTTCACCGGAAATGGCTACGACTTTAGATTTTTAAATGGCGCCCTCGGTATATTTCTACTTATTCGATAGAAAATGACACTCCGAATAGAATGACATCGCATACGTCAATTTTTGACATTTTCGCTTAAAAAATCTTATTTTAAATTTAATCTAGAGTGCCCTGGCTGTGTTAAAAAACTAATTTTTAATCAAGGAGCCTTGGAAAAATAGATTTGATCGTCTAATGTTTTTAGTGTCATGTCCTGGCCTGCTAAAAGATGCCCAAATCGTATTTTTAATCATAATAACTCCATTTTTTCAAATGGAACGAGGGTGGCTCATTAACATATTTTTTTGGATAAAACATTTTTTACGAAAAATTTTTTTAATACCACACACTTTGTATTTCGAGTCAAATTTTCGTTACGAATCACAAGTTATAATTTCAAATAAACCATATGCGAAAATGTCAAAAGTTGACATATGATATGTTATTCTATTCAGAGTGTCAGTTTCTATGGAATTAAGTAAAAAATATCGAGAGTGTCATTTAAAAATCAAAAGTTGTAGTCATTTCCGGCGAAACAGGAAGTGACCAAAAACAATTGAATGCGTCAATCAATCCTAATTTATGTCATATATTAACATACCAAATCTCGTTTTTTTATCTGAAAAAATAAGAAAGTTTAAGGGTGAGCCACTTTTGAGACGCAGCCGGTATAGACCTAAGTTAGATAATAATGTTCTTACCTATGAATATTTTTGTATTTGTCAAATCCAATCAAGGGCATTGCCTTGGGCATCAACACTACATTCAACTCGCTCTTATGTAGTCTCTCCTGACTGGCGGTCATCTGTTGAATCTCGCTGTTGATGCTCTCATTCATCAACCGATTCAGAATAGAATCTGAGGGGTACGGCAGGTCGTGTCCTTGGCCTTGAGTACCATAGAACGGGTTCTCTAGGATGGGTTCTTGGATCGTTGGCATGGTACACTGTTGGATGCCTCTCTGCAAATGCGTTAGCTTCAGTATATCCTATAATGTAGGTGAAAATGGGATTCTGAATTGTATGGTTGTTATGAGGGTTGTTTGGGACACCGTGTACATGCTCCAACTCACCTGTGATATCGACTCGATGTCATGTAATAACTCCTCTAGATTTCCTCCATTAGAAAACGTTGTACTGGGTGTTGTATTGCTATATGTGAGGTTTTTACTAAAATTCTGATTATCTATTTTCACTATCAAGTCTGTAGCTTTCTTTTCCAATCCTTTAATTTCAACGGGCGATTTCCGATGATTTTTCGGTACCAAAACCATATTTTGATAGAAATTACTTGCGTTGGTTTGTACGATTTTTTTGCTAAAAAAAAGTTTATTGAAAAATTCTGGAATTAGTGAGTGTAAACAATTTTTTTTACCTTAAAAAACTGTCTTTCTCTGGCCCTGTATACACCACCTGTTGGTTCTCGTAATGGGGTGGTGGGCTTGGACTTATAGCTATAGGTGGTGTTTGTGAAGGTATATTAGTCTGACATGACAGGGTTGGATTGTAATATTCTTCGGGGTATATCGGTTCATGATGGGCCTGAAAAAATATGTTACGTATGGGCAGAAAAATATTGTTACTTTATTGTACTTTATTATTTTTTTTTATTGTATTTTATTTTTGTTATTACGGTTTACCTTTACCTGATTGAAGTGGTTGTCATCGAAGCTCTTCGAGTGCTGAATAGGTGAGAAATAGTTCAAGTTGGCTTGGTTGGGTAACGTTTGAGATCGATTCTGGGTAACCAAGCCGTAAACTGGGTAACTTTGATCAGGTTTAATGGCTTCCTTGTCGTTGTAGTTCCACATCAAGTTGTCGGTGTGATCGTTATTCACCGACTGCCTAGAGAATTGCATTTTAGACACCCTGACTAAGTTTTGAATCATTAAAAAACTATGCTCAATATAGGAAATAAATATAATAAAGTATTTTATCTCACTATATTGGGTACGTCTCAAAAGTGGCTCTCACTTTATTCGATAGAAAACGACACTCTGAATAGAATGACATATCATATGTCAACAGTTGATATTTTCGCATATGGTTTATTTGAAATTGTAACATGCGGTTCATAACGATAATTTGACGAAATATCAAGTGTTTGGTACCAAATTATTCGTAAAAAAATACTTTTTCCGAATATGCTAATGAGCCAGCCTCGTTCCATTTGAAAAAATTGAGATATGATTCAAAATACGATTTGAGCATCTTTTAACCGACCAGGACAAGACACTAAAAACATTAGACGATCAAATCTATTTTTCCAAGGCTCCTTGATTAAAGACTAGTGTTTTTAACACTCTAGATTGAAAGTTAAAAAACATTGTTTTAAACGAGACTGTCAAAAGTTGACATATGATATGTCATTCTATTCAGAGTGTCATTTTCTGCCGAATAAAGTAAAAAATACCGATTGTAGTCATTTACGGTGAAACAGGAAGTGACCGAAAACAACTGAATACGCCAATCAATCCTAATTTATGTCATACACTAACACGCCAAATCTCGTTTTTTTATCTGAAAAAAATACAAAAATTATAGGGGTGAGCCAGTTTTGAGACAAACCCGGTATATTATAGTGGAAAAAATATTACTTTAAACGCTTCATATGAGCGTGGATACTTTATTATATTGAATACCTAGTGTTTACAGAATTCCTGTCAGAATTTTCACAAGAAGTTTCCTCTGTAACTATAGATAGATGATCGAATTGGTTCCTAAGATTCTTAAGATTAGTTTTTTGTACGTTTTGAATGTTCTGCGATGTTTCCACCTCTTCGGATTCCTCGGTACAACTTGAGCAACTCTCCTGAAAATTAATTGTTCTAGATATACAGGGAATTTCATGTCGAAAGTCGTTCTACTATTTACAGAATCACTGGTACTACTATACGTGGTTGAGGACGATGAAAAATCCATTTTTTTGTCTTTTAAAAGTTTGTCCAGCTTGTCGTACTCGTCTCTCAAGCACCATATTTCTTTTTTGAGCATCTCATTTTCCCTTTTTAGTTTCTTAATATCTGATTGACCTAAAATTATTAGTAGAAAATACAGGGCCCAAAATTTTTTTTTATCTGTAGAAAATACAGTAGATTATGTTAAATTTTTGTATCTACCCAACCCTGATGGTTCCGATCGTACAAACCTTGACCGAAAAACTCAGTTGGATCGCATCCAAATCCGAGATCACTATTAGCGAAAATATAAAAAATCTATAAATCTGATAGGTAGTCAAAACACTGGTGTGATAATTTGTCACTTAATTTGTTAACTGTGACAAAAGCGACACGATCGGAACTTGGACGTATCGTTTGATTTTTCAAGAGAAAAATTAATTTTTTAGATGATTTATAGAGAAAAGGACATATAGGAAATTCTATGTTGTTCAAATTAAACTTTTAATTAATATTTTTAATAACATTCTAGGGTCTTACCTCTTTCGATTTCAGCATTGATATTAATAGTTTTGAGCCTCAGTTCTTCATTTTCGTACAACATACCTCTGGAAGACTTTCTGTCCAACCTAAAAAAAATATCATACCAACGCAATGTCAGGGACTTTAAATTTTATTATACTTTACCAAAAAAATTTTTTTTTGGTTAGTATTGTTAATGTTAATTCAATTTTGCTTCACTGAAAAAAATTCAAAAAAAACTACCAAGCAGAAATTCCAGTCTTGTCGGTCATATCTCTTAGCATGCGTGTTATTTTTTGCAAAAAAATCGTTATTTCATTTTTGTTGGACAGCTCTAATCAATGTTCAAGTAGTTTTTGGTTCAAGGGTCCAAAAAATTAATTGTATCACAAAACCAACGTATCTGAGCCTTCAGTGGTGTGTATATTCTGAATCTACATAAAATTTACTACAAATACTGATATTTTCATAATTTTTTGACTATGCTTACTATTTTTCTAATGCCTTTGAAAATAAAATGTTCAAAAATTGGGCATTTAATAAATAGCTCAAAAACAAGTGTTCAAAAAATGAATTTTCTCACAAAACCAAGATACCTAAGTTTTCAAAGGTGTACATATTCGGAATCTACATAACATTTTCTACAAATACTGACATTTTCATAATTTTATGACTATGCTTACTATTTTTCTAAGGTCTTTGAAAATGTGTAAAAAAATATTCAAAAATTGGACATTTAATAAACAGCTCAAAAACAAGGATTCAAAAAATTTATTTTCTCACAAAAACAACCAATCTACACCTTCAAAGGTGTATATATTCTGAATCTACATATAATTTCCTACAAATGCTGACATTTTCATAATTTTATAACTATGTTTAGTATTTTTTCTCAGACCTTTGAAAATGTGTAAAAAATAGCCAAAAATGTGCATTTTTTCAACTTTTTCCCATACATAGGAGAACTCTAATAAAGAAAAACTCTGGTGAAACTAAACTTTGCCATAGAAGCGCATGCTGCTTATACAGTATGATCGATTAGAAAAACGGCGTCAGCGATAGCTACGAAATGAAGATCGCTGTCATTTTGTATGTAAAATTATATGGGACTGTTATCGATCGTCATTTCCAAGCCAACTGGACGCCGTTTTTTTTCGATCATACGATATTTTGACAGTGATCGTGATGTTACTAGATTAGTGCAAAGTTGCGGAGCTCAGTAGCGTAGACAGAGAACAAAAAATAAATCATTAAAAATTTTATTTTTTTATTCGAAAAAAAAAGTATTTATAGTTTTCATCAAAGTTTCTGACTACTCAACTGATAACTGAGCAATAAGCGCCATATTTTTTTGCCAAGCCAACTCTGTTTTTACCTAGACTTAAAACTGGAATCCCTGCAAAATTAAGAAAGTTAGATATATACGGGGTATTACGGATTTCGGTAAATTATAGCAAGCAGAGTAATTAACTTGTGCAAAAAATGCTTTGGGAAGGTGTATATGGTTTTGTGTTATCAAGTTCTGATGCATTTGGGGATAGTAGGAAGTTAAACAGGTGATGTTACCGTATGATCGGAAAAAAAGGCGTCAAATGGGTCGGGGGATGACAGTCGATGATAATTTTAGCGAGGTCGAGCCCTAAACGGCATTTAATCTTTCTATAATTATTAGTGTTAATTTTTAAGAAGTTTTATGTAAATTTTCGATTGACTTCTCCAAAATTATCATCGATTTTCATTCCCTAGCCCATGCGACGCCGTTTTTTTTTCGATCGTGTGATATAATGGTTTCTGTTTACAAATTAAGTGGGGTTTTTCGGATTTTGAAACTTGACCCATCGTAACTTAGTGTACATTTTTTATGGTACGCCCTGTATAAAACTTAAATACAGGCATTTAGAAGAAATGTGCGATTGCAATCAAAATCTTTCTCAAGATATTTTCGTATCAAAATGTATGCAAATCGCCGTATAATAAACCTTTTTGCGTTTCGCTGCATACCATAACGGTAAATTCAAATATTTCGCAGACGAAAACCACCTGATAACTGTTCATAATTATTAACGATTCACCACGAATATTATTACTATATATTTATCACTGAATGCCATTTTATAAGTAACATATACCATGCACAAAAGTTGTACAGAAATTATTAAGGAATATGCCATTAAAGTAGGTATACGATATTTTTTTTAATTATCAGTAAGTATGTTTAAGGTATACTGATCCAGCATTTTTTTTTATATAATATTGAACATAATTAAATATTGTAAAGTGGGGTCTACACGTAACGTTTTACCTGCAAGTTTTACTGGTCAGGTAAAACGGAAGATCTATAAGAAGAATTATAAGCGTATATAATTAATACAATTTTATTATTGTTAATATGACTTTAAAGGAAGGTATTATCTAATGAAGATTAGTAATGATTTCGTGACGTTTTTTTTAGATTTACCTTCTATTAGGCTTGACGTTATTATCTCTTCTTCTTGTTCTTAGCATATTTTTTCAAATATTCGACGCAAATCAACATAGGCTAGTGTATTTATGATTGGATTGATGTTCTCCAAATCAAATCTATAAAATAATACATTGATTAGGTCTCAGAATGAATTTAGCAAAAACTAAAGTAATGTACAAAGACAGAAAAGACACTTAATAAGAACATTTAGAACGGTAGAAGAACATTTTTTAATACCCACAAAACCATAATATTCTTTGATATTACTCTTTAGGGGAGATTTAAGAGAAGCTGAAATTTTATGTAAGGCCGACAGGAAGAACTGTAGAGTAATAAAAATATATTTCCTAGTATTAATGCCTATTTATACTGCGTGTTTATTAGTTGTGATAATTCAGGGTAAAAATAATATATATGGCATATGTTATCTGTCATAATTCCTAATAAAAATGCGATTAAACGACTATGTTTTGGTTTCTCGAATACCAATGAAAATGGTTTACTATATTCATAGTTATTATCCATTTATTATTTTCTTATCTTTATTTATCGCGTTGAACTACATGTATATTAGTATATTAGCTTTATTTGCAATTTTTTTTGATAACTTTACAACAATTTTTTTATTTCCCACAAGCCATAATCGATAAATATACAGGGTGGTCCGAAGTGTATTCCGCAAACTTCGGTACCATATTCTGCTGATAAAAATAAGTAAAAAAGTTCGTATAAAAGTACCTATGTCCTAAAATGCTTAGTTTCGGAGATACAGGGTGTAGAAGTTTCATTTTTATTTCGATTTTTTCCAAATAATTTATGAAGTAACGTCAATATTTGGATGGAAATTGGTGTCTGGGCGTTTTTTGAAATGAAAAATTTGATTTTAATGTCAATATGACTCCTAATTATAGAGGGCACCACCTACATATTATTTAACTGCTTTCTTTGAATAAGAAGACTAAAGAAGGAGCATATCAAAAATCTTAGGTACACCGCGATGGGCCTCAAATATGGCCGACTTAAATTCCGGTTTATCAGTGTCGTTCTAATTTTATTTAAAAAATGTAAAACTATGATGTAGGGTAGACGTGGGGTAGACTCAATAATTTGTTGTTTTATTTTACGTTGTGAATAAATGTTGGTAGTTATTAAAATTGTTATAAAAATATATAATTCTAATAAAAATATATAAGTTATAATAAGTATTTATTAACACAAACATCCGATACGCTACTGAAGCAGGTAAGTCAAATTAACGTATCTAAATTCTTTGACATCTAATCTTTGACAAGTAATAAATAAAAGCTAAAATGCAAGAAAAAATATATAATTTAGTTAATTTAAGTGAATTTCGTAAATGATCGGTTTACTACACGTATGTATATTATATAGTCACTTACTAGCGAAAAGTTGTTCCATTATTTCACTCAATTTTTGCCGAGATCTACCGCCCGCTACACAACCAACTATTTTAGAGTCTTTTTCGATAAATCGCGATAGTGTCACTGTTAATTTAAGTTCTGCCACAATTTCCATCTAGATTTACTACGTTTATACAACTGTCAGTAGTAGAATAAATAATAAATAACATAAAATAAGCTCCGTAAAGACTGACAAATCCACAAAATTTCAAATCAAATTCAAATGTGTCAAATGAATCGTCAAACAGAACTGTCAAGGATCCCCACCCTAGAGAGCTTTTATGGTGGCTTTTCCGCCCACCATGCTTAAATACATGGATAGCATTATGCTCCTTCCTAAGACTGCTTTTAAAGTGTAATAACTTTTCATCCACACTTGTATAAAACTGCTGAGTAAAAAAATATACATTTACGACATTTTTTACATAAAAAAGGTCTCTTGGTAAAAATCGTTACGAGTAATGGTTTTCGGGATATTTGAAATCGAAATTATCAATACCTAATAATTTCAGTCCAATAGTTATTGGACTGAAATCATAATTTGAAATGTTTTTGTACCAAAAGTCCAACAAAAACTGTTTTATCGTCATTTCTTCGCAGAAAAACTTATGATTAATTTAAAAAAATAAAAATTTCCTAAATTTATTATTTCAGTCAAATAACTAAGTAACGTAATGTAATATAAAATGTATATTTTTTCACTCAGTAATTTTATACAGGTACGGACGAAAAGTTATCACTCTTTAAAACAGTTAAAACACATGTAGGTGGCGCCCCTTAAAAATAGGAGTCATATTGGCATCAAAATCAAATGTCTCATGTCAAAAAATTCCCAGACACCAATTTTCATCCAAATATTGACGTTATTTCATAAATTATTTGGAAAAAATCGAAATAAAAATGAAACTTTTTAGGACACTTTATATGAACTTTTTACGTATTTTTTTTTTATGCAGAATATGCAGCTGAAGTTTCCGGAATACAGTTCGGACCGCCCTGTTTAAAAAGGTTTATTACCCATTCTTTTTAATTGTCTTTTAACTAATCAGGATCATATTATACCGGGTGTTTTTCAAAAGTGTCTCACCCCTGTACCTTTTTTATTTTTATTTTTCAAAAAAAAAAATTCATCGGCATTTTGATTGTGAAAGAGAAATAGTGACCGAAACTAATAGAATACGTCAATCAATGTCATATTAACATATCAAATCGCGTTTTTATCTGAAAAAATTACCTACAAATTTATAGGGGTGAGCCATTTTTCAAACACACCCGGTACCTATAAGGTAAAAGTACCAAAAAAATAATTCATTGGCTAATTAAGACTAATGAAGTACAGACCAACTTACCTTTGTCGTTAAATATAAATCCATGTTTGTTTAAAAAAAAACGTCGTCATGGTATCCACTTTCCTTCGTTCATTTTCGATATATTCTTCCCCTAAACACACCGCGCTTTTGGACGGACACTATCCGTTACATTAGGTAAAATAACAAACATTTCGGGCCACTTCTAACAGTTTTAAAACAAAGCACTGTCACTCTATCGTAGCTTTTGTTATTCCTAGATGCACTATAACTTGATTAATTTAGTTTAATTTAAACTTGCATTTTTCTATATCCCTGTAAATAGAACACGTTTTTGTTAATGTTAGGGTGATTTGTTTTTAAGTGTGAAAACTTAAGTTTTAGTTAGTTTGACAGTGGTTTATTTTGGTTGTATAAATTATGGAGTAAAAAACAATGGAATTATTTGACATACAGGGTGTCTCAATGTTCCGTGAACGTAGAACTTTTAGTTACGTAATAGTGGGCGCGATTTTTATTTATTTATTTCCTGACATTGTCATTCGTTTTGACACTTTTGTTTTTTTATTACGAGTTTTTGATTTAAATATAAATAGGGTTGTGATACTTTAAGTTTGAAAGTGTTTACTAGCAGACATTGCGGTCGAACATTGTTCTTTTTAGAACCTCTTTTAGTGCGAAGCATAGACTTAAAAATAAAATATAGACTGCACTATTTACATCTCAACGCGGACAAACAACCTTTTTTGTACACATGTTTACTTCTGGGTACAGCCGACCGAGCCTTCCTCATCCAGCCTATGTTGTCACGTCTTTAATATTATCAATATTTTTTTTCTTGTTATACACATATATTGAGATATTAATACTACAGTTTAATAAAGTAGGTTTTAATATTCCATAGATGTATTAAATAGTCCTTATACTACTAAATTATAAGTCGGATACTGTTTAATAGGATAAGTTCTTTACAATATGACAACACCGATTAGAGGCGAGGGAGCCTATTCATTCATTTATTACCTTGAAGTACGTGTCGCACGTGTGCGGTAAAGCTTTGTTGCCGTTATCTCCCCGGCTGTATTAACGCATTTTCTGAGCTTGTAGTCCTTAAGTGTTTATTTTATTGACTTTTTCTGTTCAAAAACTATAAAATATGGTTCGCCAGTGCCAAATTTGCAAGAAATTTGACTTAAATAATCCATTTAAGTCTTGAAACGACTTTTGACCGGTAGGCAACTCTCAATTTACCCATTGGCAGTCAGTGGCGTTGTTGTAAAAAGGCGCTTATTTAGATAATATTTTAGTAAAATGTAAAATCTGAATTTTTTCTTTTACATTACATTATTTACTTACTTACATTGTAACAAAATCATAATTATAACCCTGTTAATAATTAATAATGTTTTTATTAAAAATATATTCCGGTTTATTCTAAAATTATCTTCAGAATCTAAAATAACATACAAGAATTTTAAAATGATATTACGTTATGAAACAATATTTTTTAATATACCGGGTCGTCTCAAAAGTGGCTCACCCCTATAACTTTTTTATTTTTTCAGATAAAAAAAAACAGATTTGTATGTTAGTAGGTATATGACATAAATTAGGATTTATTGACGTATTCAATTGTTTTTGGTCTCTTCCTGTTTCACCGAAATGATTACATCTTTTGATTTTTAAAGGCACCCTCGGTATATTGCTACTTTATTCGATAAAAAATGACACTCTGAATAGAATGACATATCATATATCAACTTTTGACATTGTCGCTTAAAAATATATCCTATTTTAAATTTCAATCCAGGGTGCCATGGTGTTGTTAAAAACACTAAGTTTTAATCAAGGAGCCTTGGAAAAATAGTTTTGATCGTCTAATAGGTTTCGTGTCTTGTCTAGTCCAGTTAAAAGATGTACAAATCGTATTTTTAATCATACATATGTCAATTTTTTCAAATGGAACAAGGGTGACTCATTAGCATATTTGGAAAAAGCATTTTTTTATGAATATATTGATACCACACACTTGGTATTTCGAGTCAAATTGTCGTTATGAACCGCGTGTTACAATTACAATTAAACCATATGCGAAAATGTCAAAAGTTGACATATTAATTGTCATTCTATTCAGAGTGTCATTTTCTATCGAATAAAGTAGAAATATACCGAGGGTGCCGTTTAAAAATTAAAAGTTATAGTCATTTCCGGTGAAACAGGAAGTGACCAAAAACAATTGAATGCGTCAATCAATCCTAATTTATGTCATATACTAACATGCTAAATCTTGTTTTTTATTTGAAAATATAAAAATTATGGGGATGAGCCACTTTTTGGGACGCACCCGTATAATAAAGACAGTACCGAGTTAAATAAATGTAGTATTCATTTTATCCACTTCCTATCATCTTCCTTGCTTTAATGGAACAGATTTATGTTTTCTCTAATTTACATAAGACATCACTTAACCAGAAAAAACATTACAACAATCATATTTTTTTTTCTCTCCCTGTCGCCGATTCTATTATATCTGTGGAATAGATCCTGTTTTGATTAATATTAGGGGTTGTAAATGTTTGACTAAAATTAATAATTTATTATTAATTTCAAAAATTACATAATTTCGATTATAAAATTTCTTCTATAACGTGTATTTTATTATTTTTATCCTTTTTGGACTCTAAGACGTTTTTTCTAAACTTTTATTTAAAAAACCTGTCCTAAATCTTAATAAAATATAAAAAAGTTTAAATACGATATATTTTTAATTTAATTATAGCTTCATTAAAATAAAAAAATTACCCGGCTATGAGACGGAGAGTTCAGGTGTACTTGAGAAACGAAAGACAGTGTTGTGTTTCTCGGCAGAGTCGTCAGGGAACGACCGTTACGACAGAGACAACCTATCTATCGCTCGTGTCGCACTCGTTATAACCTAAAACAATAACACAACAATAACAAGATATTGTCTGACCGCATGTTCCAGCTATTTATGAATGGGATGCTCAGTCTATATTTTATTTTAAGTCTATGGTGCGAAGTATACAAGATAGTTTAATAGCCGTAAAAAACTCATGGCAACTTTATTAGAATATTTTGAACGGCAAAGCGGTAGTAATGGCCCTTTCTGTCCCTTGAGTGCTGTTAAGTAGGTGAGTCTTGTTTAGAGAATGCAATCCCGCAAATGCGGAGATTCCGCGGGATCAAAGTTGCTGGATTTACCGCGCGGGATCCGCGGAATCGACCCATTACTACTGGGTAACCGAATCGAGACCCCACCGAATCGATCTCGATCAGGGTCAAACCGTTTTGTTCCGGGCCGATTCGTCGACGGTCGGAACCCGGGGGGATTCCCCTTACGGCTTGGCTATTAAAAATAAGTGAAACAAACAGGTTACTTCTTAGATTTCTTTCTGGCGTATGTGCGTAAGTGAAGAAAGGCGTTTAACTAGTACTTGTGGACAATTTCGTCAAATAAACTGCCGGACATATGTAATTATCGGGACAAGCAAAATTTTAGGGTAAATTTAAAGTTGAATAGGTATCTCTTGAAATAAAAAAGATTTTGGGATGAGGTTTGGACCAGGTTTTAGATGGATCTATTGTTGATAAATTTTTTTTGTTTTAAGGAAAATACGACGTTTTTTTGAAAAATATGCATTTTTAGTCATGCGTATGGTCCTAAATGGTACAAAAAGCTTTGTACATTCTGCATATGCCAAAAAATTATTGATATAGAGTGTATCTAAAAGCAGATAACTAACACAAGTTAAAAAAAACTTCAACGTCAGAATAATATTTTTATTTATAAAATAAGTAGATAAATTATAATAAAATTTTAGTTTATTTAATATTAAATATATTTTTTGAACACCCTCTATACATCGGTCCAAATTTCTGTACAGCTATTTTAAGATACACGCTATATCAATATATTGTAGGCCTATGCAAAATGTACAATGCCTTTTGTACCATTTGGGACCAAATGTATGACTATTGTTTACAGTCCCGCAATTTTGCGGATCCGCGGGATTGACTGCTTTAATCCCGCGGGTTTGCGGGATTGAGATTTTGGTGCGGGATTGCATTCCCTAGTCTTGTTGATGTAAATGATAACTGTTTATACAGGGTGTCCCAGAAATAAGTGCAAATATTTTAACTGGTAGTATAGTTCAACCCCAGAAACACGCCTATGAGGTTTTTTTGCGAAAAAAAAATGTTGAAAATTTAAAATTTTTCTTGACATTTTCCGGGAAATTTGAAAAAACTTTTTAGTGCCACTTGTTGTGCCACCTGAGATTTCCCTACGGTGTATCTAAACCTTGCAGTGTTGCAACCCCTTATGTTATCCACATTCTACATAGTTCGGCGGAACATAGTTCTACATTTATAAATTCATAGACAAATTTCTACTCAAAAAATTAGGAATGTTAAATTTAATCTTTTATCAGTGCTCATTATTAATAATTATAGAAGAAAAAAAACACATTAATTATTTTTAGTACTTACCCTTTCAATGAAAACTTATACAAAAACCACCGAAAATTAACTAAAACATTACGTTTATGACGTTTACGAAAATCTTTGTTATGCTGCAAAATAACTTTATTTTGGAATAAATTTAATAAAATGATTCATATTATTCACCATCAGGTCACAAAAAGAAATTCCTAAAATGTTTATCGTAATTTAGAATTCAATTCAAGAAATTTAGAAAACAGCCTAACGAATAATCAGTTCATTTTTGTTTTGTTTGTTTTCTTTCATGTTTCTCTGTTTTATTTGAACCACTGTTTTACAAAACGCATTGAAAAGCGTACTTTACTTTGAATACCTTTCTGAATGAATAAATGTTGAGAATTATTGTCTCTTATCGCCACTTTACGAACTACTTTCAATCTAAGAAAATACATGTTTCACTCAACAATTATTGACAACGTATTTTGTTTTTTCGCTATTTTTTCGATGTATTTCGACAATTCCATCGACAGCCTAACCGTCAATCAAGAACTGCCGCGTGTGAACCGGTCCTTTGGGTCGCCGGTAGCCGCGCCGTCGTGGCGGGCTTGCGTCAGACGACGATGTTAAGCAACGTTGCCGTAGTTACAATAATTTCAAATTCAAGACATTCGAAACAATCAAATTCGTATTAAATTTTAAAAATAAAACAGAGAAACATGAAAGGAAATAAACAAAACAAAAATGAATTGATTATTCGTCGGGCTGTTTTCGATGTATTGAATTCTGAATTACGATAAACATTTTAGAAATTTATTTTTTGTGACCTTATCAATAACCAATTCATTTGTGTTTTGATTGTTTTCTTTCATGTTTTTCTGTTTTATTTTTAAAATTTAATAAGAAATTGATTGCTTCGAGTGTCTTGAATTTGAAATTGTTGAAACTACGGCAACCTCGCATGACGCAAGCTCGACACGGCGGCGCGACAAAGGAGCAGTTACCAGTGATGCGCCGCTCTCTTGGCCGACGGCCGACGCGACGGTTGCGCTGTCGATGGAATTGTTGAAATACATGGAAAAAATAGCGAAAAAACAAAATACGTATTTAAAATTGTTGAGTGAAACATGTATTTTCTTAGATTGAAAGTAGTTCGGAAAGTGGCGGTAAGAGACAATAATTCTCAACATTTATTCATTCAGAAAGGTATTCAAAGTAATGTGTGCTTTTCAAGGTGTTTTGTAAATCAGTGGTTCAAATTGTGATGAGGCCTATATGAAAATAATGTGTTAAAAATGGGGACTGTTATTTTAGTAGTTATTATAATAACTACAGCCTGTACAAGTAAAGCAGCACAGTGAAGTGTATTTTAGTTAAGTGTATATCAAAAAAGAGAACTGTCACAGTTACATCGATCTGTCATAAGTATCTTTTTTAATGTTGGGTAAGTTTTTTAATTTAACTTTTTTAACACATTTTTTAACACATTATTAAACATTTAAAATTTTAATTTATTTTATGTAATAATATCACAATCTTAAAAATGTAATGCATCTCTGCAAACTTCTCAGGTGTGTTGTGATTTTATGACTTACTTTTAACATATACTTTCTTGTCCCTATGGCAACACAGTGCGTCGAATTAACTGAAATCCGGGCTTGATCCGGGTAATTGGATGTAGTTGGCGATATCTGCCGGCGGTTCTCAAAATGTTGCGATTATTTTTTTAAATTTTCAAAGTTAAATAACTCGGTTATTTTCAATTTAATTTAAAAATGGTAAAGAGAAAATATGTTTATTTTGACCAGATCTACCACCCCTTAAAATATCTGCACTCATTTCTGGGACACCCTGTATATTTATAATTAATTTATTTTTGTTTCCTAAAATATTTGGATTAAAAGAAAATTGGGCAACGCTGTGCCTGCCAAGCTTAATAACGTGATTAAAAGTTTTTTTGGTATGAACAGTTCAATACATACATACAGTGGCGTAGCGTGGGTTAGGGGCGCCCGAGGCAGAGAGCCTCTAGGAGAGCTGTTTGTCGCCCCTACAGATTCCGTCCGCCGCCTTTATAACAATTTTTTGTCGCCCCGCAGGTACTTGAATGGTCGCCGCCCCGGGCGGACCGCCCCCTCCGCCACCGCCTTGCTACGCCACTGCATACATATCGTTTAAAACGGAATATCGGTTCTTGAAATATTTTAAAAAAGGTGTTTATTATAACAGAAATTGTATCTGATTAACTTATTTCGATTTTAAAAATACGTTTAGTAGTTCTATGTCCACGGAATATTGGGAGACCCTGTATAAAAGTATATAAATGACTGTTTTTTGGTGAATAATGACTGTTTCTCTATTATTTTCTGTTCCGTGTAGGGTATATTTAAAAAAAAGTCAATGTAACTTCAACGCGTAACCTCTGTTTAACATCAGGTCTAGTAAACATATACGCTTTTTACAACTAGAATTTACGTTTGTTATCCATTGAAACAAAGACCATATAAACAATTTACTTGAAAAATAAACTATCTAAATCCAATTTATGTTGTTTCCGAGTATTTTCTTTAACTAAATGTTTATCAGAACCTTCAATTTTAAGGTGCGAAGGTCGATGCATTACTATTTTGACTGACGTTGCTCAAAAAAACAAGGAATAACCCTTTACAATTTTTTGTATTTGTTTTTTAAACGCCCTATATATTTTTATATATAAAACAACTCTAGAATTTCCAGTTGACAAAGGAATTAGACAGGGAGACGCTATATTCCCAAAGGTGTTTACAGCAACACTAGAAGAAATCTTCCGTCAACTGGACTGGACCAACCATAGATTTAGGAAGAACAGATATCACATTGTGCATTTTAACCCGATCAAACAATCGGAGGTTGACTACGTACTGTAAAAACCAACTGAAATAGAGAACGCGACATTGCCACATCTCAAATTTGCGCCTATCTACTTAGCTTGATTTGCAGAAAAGGTGACTTTAAAACCTTCACCGAACGTTGAATTCCTGATTTTGCGTTTTGATTGGTTATTACTATTATTTTATTAGCGTACAAAACGAAAACAAGTAATGTAATACATTTTACACTTATGAAGAGCATAATAATTACTGTGATTATACATATTATTGTGATTACATCGCTAACGTACACAAACCGAAGGTCCTACAAATTGACTGTAAGTTATAAGAATCTTTATCTTTTAAATCTTTTTATGATTTGAATTTTCGTGCTTTATATTTTATAATAGACTCTAAATGTTAATATTTTTTAAATTCTTGTGGAAATGTGAAGTTTATGTTTTTGTTTTATATTTGAAAAAGTTGTATATTTTTAAGATGTTTCTTGTTGTTCCTATTATTAATATTATAATACAGTAATACCCCGGACTACGCGATAGGTGGGACTGAGCGCTATCCGCGTAAGTCGAATTCGCGTAAGTCGGGGTACAATTTTGCATATAAAGACATACAAAGTATGTTTAATTGGGACTGGAGACTAAATAAAACAATAATTTAGGAAATAATTAGTATCTAATTCTAAATAATATGACAATACAATATACAAACTATATTAATAGAGTGTATAAACACAATCCGAAGTTATTTTGATGTAGAAGGTTTCATAAATTGTAACAAAGTCGTCTGACGAGTCAATGATTTTTTCTTCTCCCGTAATATCTCCTCGTAGCATCCTAGTAATTTTTTTATTCCATGTTTTGTAACAAAACTGCGCTCTTCATTGGAGTCTATGCTTTCCAAAATTGTTAACCCTTTTTCAATCGAACTGAGGGCTTCTGTCAAGTTTCCAACTGTCATTTGATCTTCTAATTGAACTGGATCCAAAGAATCATGATTATCAATTTCTTCCTCTTGTTCACGCATTGTTATGAGCTCATCAATTGTAAGCTCCTCATTGTGTGAATCCAACAGCTCTTGAACATCATCACTATCCACTTCTAAATTTATTTGTCTACCAAGTTCGACAACGTCTTTGATCACATTGCAAATTTCATCAGGCCCTGACACTAATTCCGCCTGAGTCATAGTGGAGAAAAAAAATGGACAGAGTTTTTTCCAGACGCCATTTAAAGTTTTTTGTGAAATTTCATTCCAAGATTCTCCAATGATTCTCACTGCTTCTAAAACGTTGAATTGTTTCCAAAATTCTTTAACAGAGAGCTCGTTGTTTTGTCTCATAGCTTCATGCAGATGTGCAAACGATCGTCTCGTGTAATAAGCTTTGAATGTTTTGATAACGCCCTGGTCCATCGGTTGAAGCAAGCTGGTTGTATTTGGTGGCAAAAATTCAACTTTCACACGTGGGTCGAAACTAGTTAAAGTAGCAGGAGGATGACCTGGCGCGTTGTCGATTAATAGCATCACTTTAAACGGGATTTGTTTAGACTGGCAATAACGTTCGACTTCAGGTATGAAGTGATGACCAAACCAGTCTTCAAAAAGGGAGGCCGTCACCCAAGCTTTACGATTCGACTTCCAAATCACGGGCAAACCAGCTTTAGATTTGTTTTTCAATGCTCTTGGATTTTCCGAGCGATAAACTAAGAGAGGTTTTAATTTAAAGTCACCAGCTGCATTCGCGCCAAGCATCACTGTCAATCGATCTTTGGCGGCCTTAAAACCTGGAAAAGTTTTCTCTTCACGCGCAATAAAAGTTCTTTTAGGCATCTTCTTCCAAAATAGGCCAGTTTCATCTACGTTGAATATGGTTTGGCTGGTATAGCCACCTTCATTTATCATAGCTTTGAGTTTCTCTGGATAGAGAGATGCTGCCTCTTTATCTGCACTTGCCGCCTCTCCACTTTCTGCAATGCTATGCCAGTTACAGCGACTTTTGAACCGGCTGAACCAACCGTTACTGGCTTTAAACGTTTCATCTTTAGCCATCTCCCCAGCTTCTTCTTTTAATTTCTCAAAAATTTGTTTAGCTTGAAAGCACACCGTGTTCTGATCAATAGGACAATTTTTCACACTTACTTGATTATCACACCATAATTTTAACAATGTTTCCATTTCAGCGATAATACCATGCCGTTTACGAATGATGCTTGAATTCAAAGACTGAGCATTTTTCACAGCTTCGAGAATTTTTTCTTTACTTTTCGTAATTGATCTGACTGTCGATTCCGGAAGTTCATACTTCTTCGCTAAATCACAAATTTTTATTTTTGCATCGTAGTCTTTAATAATGTTAAGTTTACACTCCAAAGATAATGTTTTTCTCTTCTTGTTTAAAGCAAAAGAGTCGGTTCTACTTCGTTTGGATGCCATAGTACTTAGTAAATATCTCAGGTCGTCGCACAACGCACAAAAAAACACAAAATCGTAACTTATGTACCTACGCGCCGATTCCGCACTACACGTATGTGCTTGTTGTAAACTGAACGAATAATAATGCGGGCGGGGGGAGTCAGAAACAAACGCCGCCGCTTGACCTTGACTGCACGGCGTTCAAACAAAAAACGAATAGACGAGAAAATTAAATCGCGTAACTCCGAATTCGCGTAAGTCGAGGTAGCGTAAGTCGGGGTATTACTGTATATATAATTATTTTTTGTACCTTTTGAAGAATAATGCTTTTATTTCGTTTGCCATATAACTGTTGTTTTTTTATCATCTTTTTTGTTATTTATTAAAATAAACGAAAAAAAGTAAAATAAACGAAAACGTATTCCTCTTATTAAAGAGGAATACGTTTTCGTTATTTGACTTTTTTGTTTTTATATCTGTTACGTCCAGAAATTATTGTTTATTTTACCGATGGAAATGGAAATAAATGTATTTGATTTTAATAAACGCTTATTAATTAAACATCCTTTTTACAAAATACCCAATCCATAAGTAAAACATCCTCATCTAAAAGACTACTACAAAATACACAATCCATAAGTAAACCGTCCTCGTCTAAAAAGGCCAGTTGACGCAAGCGCGGTAATAAACTCTTATCAAACTTGTTGCCGTTTTGCAGTACAGCGTTGACGCGTCTTGCTTTTGTTAGTTTGTCTATGGACTGGACCAACAAAGAATTAAAAATATATGGAGAATTTTTTAACCACCTAAGATTCGCTGATGACATAGTTCTAATTGCCAATAGTCCTGAAGAACTACATAAGCACAAATTGACGAACTAAATACAGCCAGCAATAGAGTGGGTCTCAAAATGAATTTAGCAAAAACTAAAGTACGGTAGAAAGACAAGACATTCTAATAAATAGCACTGAAAATAGTAGAAAAATATATATACATACTTGGGACAACTAATACAAGGCTCAGGATCTCTAATGCATGGAGTATTTTTTAACGGTCTGCTACACGCAAAATTTTCCTGATACGTTTTGACTGAACAGGTAAACCGTTACGTGTAGACAGCACTTAACATATTTTTTCAGTCTATTTATTTATGTTAACCTGTTTCTTAATTGTTATAAACAAACCAAGCTTTTCAATTCACCTCAGTTCACGCTAAAATGTTTTATTTTTACCAAAAAACTGGATTTATGAGAAAGAGGAAAAAACAGCCCGTCATAGAAACCTAATAATAGCGAAACGTGCGTTCCTTTATTGTTATAAACAAACGAAGCCTTTCAATGAGCTCAGTTAGTTCTAAAATGTTCATTTTATATTTTTGTTTTTACCAAAAATTCGATTTATGGGGAAGATGAAAAAACAGCCCGTCATAGAATCCTAATAATAACAAAACTTGCGTTCCTTTATTGTTATAAACAAACGAAACCTTTCAATAAGCTCAGTTAGTTCTAAAATGTTCATTTTATATTTTTGTTTTTACCAAAAATTCGATTTATGAGGAGGAGGAAAAAACAGCCCGTCATAGAAACCTAATAATAGCAAAACGTGCGTTCCTTTACTGTTATAAACAAACGAAGCCCTTCAATGAGCTCAGTTAATTCTAAAATTTTCGTTTTATATTTTTGTTTTTAACAAAAATTCGATTTATGAGGAGGAGGAAAAACAGCCCGTCATAGAAACCTAATAATAGCAAAACGTGCGTTCCTTTATTTTTATAAACAAACGAAGCCTTTCAATGAGCTCAGTTAGTTCTAAAATGTTCATTTTATATTTTGTTTTTACCAAAAATTTCATTTATGGGGAAGATGAAAAAAACAGCCCGTCATAGAAACCTAATAATGGCGAAACGTGCGTTCCTTTATTGTTATAAACAAACGAAGCCTTTCAATGAGCTCAGTTAATTCTAAAATGTTCATTTTATATTTTTGTTTTTACCAAAAATTCGATTTATGAGGAGGAGGAAAAAACAGCCCGTCATAGAAACCTAATAATGGCGAAACGTGCGTTCCTTTATTGTTATAAACAAACGAAACCTTTCAATAAGCTCAGTTAGTTCTAAAATGTTCATTTTATATTTTTGTTTTTACCAAAAATTCGATTTATGAGGAGGAGGAAAAAACAGCCTGTCATAGAAGCCTAATAATAGCAAAACGTTACCTTATAAATTAACTGTCAATGTTTGTGAGCCATAAAAAGAGGTTTTATTGAGATCCCAATTAAATACAGGAAATGGAACTATCTAAAGCAGATGATTTTAGTTTGGAATCCCTAGTAAAGATGTTTGTTTTATGATTACAGGGAATTTCTGTGTCATTTTCGTTCAAAAATCACTTTACTACACATTAACCTAATTTTGTTCTAAAGAAACTTGCTTTACTTCAAAGGATAATAAAATTTTTTGGAGGTTTACTGAAGATTTTCAACAACACTGGATGTTTCTAGGGTTTTCCGGATGTTTTTTCGGATTTTTCTCTGTGGAAATTCGACACTGATCGATTCTTTTCGAACTGGACACGATGATATTGATCTCGCGTAAAAATTCAGACTGAAAACACTTCGCTGGTGTTAATATAAACATACGAAATCTTTCGAGATCTGAAAATCTAAAATTAACCAGATTTATTTTCAGATATAGAGAGTGAACTATATTTCCGAGCTCACAGTACGTTTATTTCTTACTACGGGGGCGATTTGAAAAGTACACTGTACATTAATTTAATTTGTAGATTGTATGAGCGAGCGGTTCGAATTATTCGTTCGAATTATTTTTCTTTAAATTAAATAAATATTTTTTTGGCACAGATAGTATTTTTAAATCGTTAAATTTTACATTAGGTTGTCGGCGGTTTACTATCATTGTAAATCGTTGAAAACTATTTGATTTTTTATACAGGGTGTTTCAAAAAATATGTGCCATCTCTCGTAGAGAGATTCTTCACGTAAAAATAAAATTCCTTTTTCATATCAACATAGGTCCGATTCTGCTTTGTTTCGTAGCTACAGGGTGTTAATATCTTTATAATCTTTCGATTTATTATAATTTTCTTCCAAGTACTTTTAGTGATTCGAATGAAAGTTTGAATGAATATTTATAGGAACTTTTTAGAGTACTTATTTAAAACTTTCGCAAGTTAATGATATTCAACAGTCGAAATCAACAAAATATCAACAGACAACTTTTAATAGGCATTAAACTGCTTACACTAACAAGAGAAAAAAAGTCAGTGGCGTACATGCTTTTTTAGAAAAATATTCCAGTGATAACCCATATGCACGTCCCTGGTCCTCGACACTTTTTTAGCTTTAAAATATGCCGTAAAAGTATTTGGAAAAAATCATCTTAATCATTACTGAAATTGTTTTTTTTTTCAGTTTTGGCAGTTCTTGAAGACGAAGACTATGCAGACAACGAAGATTATGACGAAGATACATTCAACTCTACCTCAACAGCAAACAGTAAGATAATATTTAATAGATTTTTGTTGATGTACAGTTTTTTTCCATCAATATCATGGCCAAAACACTGTAACTTAGGTCTCTGGATGAATGTCTTGCTAAATAACTGGTATACAGGGTGAACAAATATAAAATCACAGTTGTTTTTGAGTTTTGGACCTGAAAAAAACTGTTTTTCTTTTTCAGTTTTTCAAAATACTAGGTAATCACATCCATTGTGTTAATTTCTGTTTGAAATTTACAGTGGTAATATTATTTTTCGTATTAAAAATGTACTAAACTTCGTACAAAAATACTAGGTAATCACATCCATTGTGTTAATTTTTGCTTGAAATTTACAGTGGTAATATTATTTTTCGTATTAAAAATGTACTAAACTTCGTACAAAAGTACTAGGTAATCACATCCATTTTGTTAATTTTTGCTTGAAATTTACAGTGGTAATATTATTTTTCGTATTAAAAATGTACTAAACTTTGTGCAAAAATACTAGGTAATCACATCCATTGTGTTAATTTTTGCTTGAAATTTACAGTGGTAATATTATTTTTCGTATTAAAAATGTACTAAACTTCGTACAAAAATACTAGGTAATCACATCCATTGTGTTAATTTTTGCTTGAAATTTACAGTGCTAATATTATTTTTCCTATTAAAAATGTACTAAACTTTGTACAAAAATACTAGGTAATCACATCCATTGTGTTAATGTTTGCTTGAAATTTGCAGTGGTAAAAAAAACTGTTTTTCTTTTTCAGGTACGTTGATTTTATTAACCAGTCTGTCAAACACTACAAAGGATCCAGGAAAGAGTGCTAAATTTGTGTGCCAAGTCCAGAACTTGCACTCTAACAATTCCAAGGTGAATTTTCATTGGAAAATCAATCGGATGCCTTTACCCACAGATAATAGGATCAAAGTCAAGAGTTTGCAGGTAGAATATTTGAATTTTTCATTTTTAAGATTTTTTTACAAATAATAATTCGTGTTGCAGGAGAAAGAAAACAAGTGGAGGTCAGTTTTGAGCATTAAAAAACTGAAATTTTTCGATAAAGGTTTTGTGGAATGTATAGCGAACAACGGAGTGGATAAAATACGTTCTGAATGCACCCTAATAGTGAATCCTGAATCCCAAATGTTCGGTAATTTTTTTTTAAATTTATTTAAACGTGTATAGTATTTTTTAATCTTTGTTTGCAGGTAGTACAGCAGCAAATGCACTGAATTTTGGTGGATCAGATAGTGACAAGTGAGTACCTATATTTTATGTCATTTTGTTTTAATTATTATTACAAATAACATGAATTACACTAGAACATAATTGTGCATGATTATTTCTGCTCATTTTTAATGAAAGGTAGGTATAAACGTTTTTTTTTGAGTAGGGATGTTAACATGTATCGAATTTATCAAAATGTCGATATACAGTCAAGTTTTCTTAACTCAAAATATTCTCTAAATCGAATATTTTTTGCAAGTAATTTGGTTTTTACATTCTGGACTTATGTATTTTTATCTCTATAAGGCGAATTTCTTTATTTTTGACTGAAATTTAGGGGTAACCAAACATAACTCAAACTTTTCGAAAAATTTCTTATATATTTTGGGGATTTACAGGTGTACACATTTTCCTGTAGGTACTGCCATCTTTTTTATTCACTAACACTGTTAGGCTTATGGATTCACACACAACATGACGTATTGACACGTTTTAAAACATTTGTGCTATTTTTAGTAGGTCGATCCCACTTCTGATGTCAGAATTCAGTATTTATTTTTCAAATAAAACAGTTGGTTTCCTTTATAATTCCTTTATTCCGTCGTAGTACTAAGGATTATTCCTATCATTCTTTTTACATATCTACTATACTCATGCATATAACCTTTTTTTATTTTTTGACAGTTCTGACATCACCACGTTCCTACCCAGCGCAATATCCAACAACGGTGACCAACATACAGACCCCTTGTCTACTCTACCTCACAAGACAAAGACATTCTCCACCTCCATTACGTACGACCTGGATAGTACCGGCAAAGTGGTGGACAGTGACAGTACCGTCGAAGTGGACAGGACCGTCATATATAACGGTTCTGAACCCTTCTGTCAACTATACAGGTTAGTAACGAAAATAAAATAAAGATATAAAAATTTAAAAAAATATATATAATTTTTTATTTGATTTTTTTAGGGGTCAAGTATGTAAAAACTTCTTGGCTGGCCAATATGTTTTTGTCCAACCCCCCTACACCATGGAAGACATCGAAAATAAATTATTTAACGCATTTGCCGTGATTCTCCGATCAAAGTGAGGGCTTATACACTCTTATTTTTTTTTAATATAACTGTATTTTTTTATAGTGACATATCACAAAGCTGCAACAAATTTGCTCGTCCTAGTATCTGTTTTTCTGCATTTCCTTTGTGCTTGAATCACAAAGAAGTGAACAATTTCCAAAAAGAGCACAAGAGTGAATTCAGATTATTGAGCAACGAAACTAAAACTAAGTTTCAAAATATCAGGAAAAGACTGACGAATAAATTAAGAAGAATCTGCAGAGATGAGTGTATGTTACTAGAGAACGAACTTTGTAGTAAGGAATACTCAATTGCAAAAAGGCATCCTGTTATTGGTAATTTTAAAATATTTTTCTTTAATTTTGTGTACAAAAATGTGTTTTTAGGTCAAATAATGGAGTTGGAAGTGTGTGAAAGTCTTCCTGTCGAAATGGATCCGAGTTCAAGCCATTGTTTGCCGCTTGGGGTGGGTGATTTTAAAGGAAATAAAGGTTTGTACTAAATATCTTACAAAAATATTAGGTAATCACATCCATTATGTTAATTTTTGCTTGAAATTACAGAGGTAATATTATTTTTCGTAATAAAAATGTACTAAACTTCGTATAAAAATACTAGGTAATCACATCTATTGTGTTAATTTTTGCTTGAAATTTACAGTGGTAATATTATTTTTCGTATTAAAAATGTACTAAATTTCTTACAAAAATACTAGGTAATCACATCCATTGTGTTAATTTTTGCTTGAAATTTACAGTGGTAATATTATTTTTCGTATTAAAAATGTACTAAACTTCGTACAAAAATACTAGGTAATCACATCCATTGTGTTATTTTTTGCTTGAAATTTACAGTGGTAATATAATTTTTTTGTATAAAAAATGTATTAAATTTCGTACAAAAATACTAGGTAATCACATCCATTGTGATAATTTTTGCTTGAAATTTACAGTGGCAATATTATTTTTTGTATAAAAAATGTAGTAAACTTCGTACAAAAATACTAGGCAATCACATCCATTGTGTTAATTTTTGCTTGAAATTTTCAGTGGTAATTTTTTTTGTATTAAAAATGTACTAAATTTCGTACAAAAATACTAGGTAATCACATCCATTGTGTTAATTTTCGCTGGAAATTATTGAAGATTTTATTTTTATTTATAATAACAGAGGAGCAGTGCTACTGGGATACCGGAAAACTGTACAGGGGTGTCCAAAACGTTACTGTTTATGGCGAACCCTGTATAAAATGGTCTCACCAATTTCATTTACTTCCTTCAGAGTATCCTGAATTGGCTGGCCATAACTACTGCAGGTATTGAGATATTTTATATTAATTATTTACAATTATTTTATATTATTATTTATTAAAAATTGTCGAGTATTGCAATACGTAAGAAACATTGTTTTTTTTTTCAGAAATCCAGGAGATACAGATACAGAACCATTTTGTTATGTTGCGCACAATAAAAAAGAAGTTTGTGGTGTTTCTCGATGTGGTAAGTTATTAAAAACGGCGTCTAGTTAGCTTTTCTCTGATTCCCAGCCATCTCGGACGGCGTTTTTTCCGGTCGTACGGTATTAAACATTCCTGATTTTCTAATCCCTTTTTTAGTACTGGTTTTTGGTACCTACGTGGCCGCGATCTTGGTGATAATATCGCTTTTGGTTGGATTGATGGCGACCTATTGTTACTGTAGAAGGAAAAACAAGGTAGCCAGGAACTTACAACATGTGAGTGGCATATTAAGATTTTGTATTATAATATCCTGCTATTTTTAAAGTTAATTTAATCTACTTACATATTTATATTAGGCTGGAAATTGTTGAAGTATGTTTGTAACTTTCTCTGTCGCTTAATTGTTGGTTTGTATGAAATTTTAT
Source organism: Sitophilus oryzae (assembly GCF_002938485.1). Classification (NCBI taxonomy): domain Eukaryota; kingdom Metazoa; phylum Arthropoda; class Insecta; order Coleoptera; family Curculionidae; genus Sitophilus; species Sitophilus oryzae. The sequence goes on along the minus strand of NW_022146957.1, from coordinate 270,924 downwards.
GAAATGACTGTATAATTATATTAACATATAGGTATATTTAAATTTTTAAGTATATATTTCTAGTAATAAATTTTAAATAGTATTATTAAAAAATACTATTTAAAATTGATTATTACGTATTTTTAAAGGTATATTTAATAATTTAAGTTAAATTAGTTAATTATTATGTTAATAAAATATAGAGTCTATTAGTTATAACGTCAATTATTTATTTTTCTAATGTATATGCAACCAAACATATATCTCTTTGTTATCTATTAAATGCCCAATTTTTTACACATTTTCAAAGGCCTTAGAAAGATAGTAAACATAGTTACTAAATTATGAAAATAGCAATATTTGTAGCAAATTTTATGTAGAATCAGAATTTGTACACCTTTGAAGTTTTAGGTAGTTTGATTTTGAGAGAAAATTAGTTTTTTGAACTCTTGTTTTTGAGCTCACATTTTCAAAGGCCTTGAAAAAATAGTAAACATAGTCTTAAAATTATGAAAATATCAGTATTTGTAGCAAATTTTATGTAGATTCAGAATATGTACAGCTTTTAAGGCTTGGGTATTTTGGTTTTGCGAGAAAATTAATTTTTTAGACCCTTGTTTTTCAACTATTTATTAAATGCCCAATGGTTAAATATTTTTTTACAAATTTTCAAAGGCTTTAAAAAAATAGTAAACATAATTACTAAATTATGAAAAGATCAGTATTTGTAGCAAATTTTATGTAGTTTCAGAATATTTACACCTTTGAAGGCTTAGGTACCGTGATTTTGTGAGAAAATTATTTTTCTTGAACCCTTGTTTTCGATAGAGGTAAAAAAGCGATACACTCGTTATAACTAAGCAACAGAGAAAATTACAAAAGGTATTTCCCAACCTGTATTTATTTTTATTAAATAAAACATATATTACTTTCATTTTAACCAGAAAAATTCGATTGTTCTTCGTAATTTTTCGATAAAAAAAAACAACATGAAATCTTAATATCGACCTCACGATTTTTTACTAATCTTACAAAAACTTTCGTCCAGAAGGATATACCCCAAGTCAACAAAAACATCTATGGTAACCCCGGTCCATCCAGTCCTATAGAACTAAACAGTCTTTTGCCCCCTCATATGCAATCGACAAACCAAAGAAACCATAACCATAGTAAGTTAGGATATCAGAGCTTACCTCAGTACACTTACAAAGAGGTGAGGTTTGTCAAAGAACTAGGAGAAGGAGCTTTTGGTGAGTTCTGTTTTATTAAGGAGGTGTCTATATATTACGTGAGGGTTTTTGAGTTTTTTTTTGACCTCCCATCTCCCTACTGGTCGAGAGATATCGGTATATTTAATAATTTTAGTTACATTAGTTAATTATGTTAAAAAATATATTTTCTATTAGTTATAATGTCGATTGATCTGTTTTTCTAATGGGTATGCAACCAAACATACGTCAATGGTGTGTCGACTATTAAATGCCCAATTTTTGAACATTTTTTTACACATTTTCAAAGGTCTTAGAAAAATAGTAAAAGTTGTTACTAAATTATGAAAATATCAGTATTCGTAGCAAATTTTATGTAGATTCAGAATATGTACACGTTTGAAAGCTTATGTTTCTTGGTTTTGTGAGAAAAATAATTTTTTGAACCTTTGTTTTTGAGCTTTTTATTAAATGCACATTTTTACGCTATTTTTTGGCCGAAAAAAATGACATGGCATTTCCCTCCATCCATAGTGAAATTCTCGGTCTCCTCCTCACCTTGATTCACTCACGTAATCTCACTCACGCCCTCTAATAAGTGTTATATTTGTTATATTTTTTTATTAAATTTTAGGTAAGGTATACCAGGGTGAATTGAAAACTAAGACCGGTAAGGTTTTTGTGGCTGTGAAATCTTTGAAAGAAAACGCGTCAGCAAAGACTCAGGCCGATTTTCAGAGGGAGATTGAGCTGATTTCTGAGCTTAAACACCCGAATATTATATGTCTGTTGGGCGTAGTAACAAAGCAAGAACCTATGTGTATGTTATTTGAATATATGTCAGAGGTAAAGATATTTTATATTAATTCATAATAATTTTTTTAGATTGGTTTGTTTTTTTTCCGAAATTTTTTTGTATAGAATTTATTTAACTTACGAGGTACCAGTCTATTTCACTAAAGATGACGATTCAAATTCAATAATATCTACTCCTCTTCGTTTTACGAAATGTACGAAATTTTGTACATTTTTTTGTTAAGCACATCCCTTGAGTTAATTGTCACGTTTCATGAAAAGCAGAAGTGAGACAATTACAGAGTTATTGAAGGTGCTGGTGGATCTTGAATCATTATCTAATATCCACTCCTCTTCGTTTTAAGAAATGTACTAAATTTCGTACAATATTTTTGATAAGCACATCCTTTGAGTTAATTGTCACATTTCATGAAAAACAGAAGTGAATCAGTTACAGAGTGACTTATTGAAGGTACTGATTGATCTTGAATTATCTAATATCTACTTCTCTTCGTTTTAAGAAATGTACTAAATTTCGTACAATTTTTTTGGTAAGCACGTCCCTTGAGTTAATTGTCGCGTTTCATGAGAAACAGAAGTGAGACAACTACAGGATACTTCATGAAGTTACTGATTGATCTTGAATCATCTAATATCTACTCTTCGTTTTATGAAATGTACTAAATTTCGTACATTTTTTTAGTAAGCACATCCCTTGAGTTAATTGTCAAGTTTCATGAAAAACAGAAGTGAGGCAGTTACAGAGTGACTTTTTGAAGGTACTGGTTGATCTGGAATTATCTAATATCTACACCTTTTCGTTTTAAGAAATGTACTAAATTTCGTACAATTTTTTTTGTAAGCACATCCCTTGAGTTAATTGTCGCGTTTCATGAAAAACAGAAGTGAGACAATTACAGAGATACTTCATGAAGGTACTGGTTGATCTTGAATCATTATCTAATATCTACTCTTCGTTTTATGAAATGTACTAAATTTCGTACAACTTTTTTAGTAAGCACATCCCTTGAGTTAATTGTCAAGTTTCATGAAAAACAGAAGTGAGGCAGTTACAGAGTGACTTTTTGAAGGTACTGGTTGATCTGGAATTATCTAATATCTACTCCTTTTCGTTTTAAGAAATGTACTAAATTTCGTACAATTTTTTTTGTAAGTCTTTCGTACAATCTTTTTGGTGATGCCTTGAGTTAATTATTTCGGTTCATGAAAAACAGAAGTGAGACAATTACAGAGTGACTTATTGAAAGTACTGGTTGATCTTGAATCATTATCTAATATTTACTCCTCTTCGTTTTAAGAAATGTACTAAATTTCGTACATTTTTTTTGGTAAGCACATCCCTTGAGTTAATTGTTGCGTTTCATGAAAAACAGGAGTGAAACAGTTACAGAGAGACTTATTGAAGGTACAGGTTGATCTTGAATCGTTATCTCTCGTGAAATGAACTGTATTTTTTACATATCCTGTATTTAGTTATTTTGACTTGCGACGTTGATCGTTTTACTATTAATTTTACTACGTTATGATCGAAAAAAAAGCGTTCAGGTGGCTTAGACGATCGATGACACTTCCTATATAATTTTACATAAAAAATGACAGCGAACTTCATTTCGAAGCAATCTCTGACGCCGTTTTTTTTTAATTGAATTATTTGTATCCATTTTAGGGAGACCTACATGAATTTTTAATAGCCAATTCACCAGAAAATGGAAAATGTTTAACTCACGATCAATTTTTAGATGTAGCCATACAAATCGCACAAGGTAGGTAAAAATTTACATAGAAAAAAAAACAGTTCTTTCAAGAGAAGAAAGTATGATAGAAAAAAACGGCGTCAAAGACGGCTGGGGGCTGTAATCGATGATAGTTTTGGCACGGTCAATCATAAAACTTGTTAAAAATTAACAATAGAAAGATTAAAAAGGATAGAAGACACAAATCTATTTCTAAAAAATTATTTTTTACACCATTTAAAAATCATTTTTACTCAGTATAAAAATAAATTACAACCTTCTTAAAGCCAACTTAAGGCAGTAAGCACTATTAAAAGATAAATAAGAGTACAAGGATCAAGTAAATGTCGTCTAGGGCTTGACCTCGCCAAAATCATCGTCGATTGTCGTTCTCCAGCCTTCTTTGACACCGTTTTTTTTTCGATCGTATGTTATTTTCTTTTAAATTCAATATTAACAGGTATGGAGTATCTGTCAGATAACCATTACGTACATAGAGATCTGGCAGCTAGAAATTGCCTAGTGTCAAAGGACATGGAAGTAAAAATCAGCGACTTTGGCTTGAGTAGAGACATGTATTCTTGTGATTATTACAGGTAAAATATATATTTTTAAAAACGTATTTTGTGATAGAAAAAAAATAGTGTCAGGGTAGGCGTAGAATTAATTCTATCACTGAAATTCTAGAGACAGTGTCTTGTGATGATGGTCCACATATTTAACGTTTTTTTAACGCATCTTTTTTTTATATACAGGGTGCAGTCAAAATCTTTACTCCCAGTAAGATGGATGCCTCCAGAATCCATTCTATACGGAAAATTCACTACCGAATCTGACGTCTGGAGTTACGGTGTAGTACTATGGGAGATTTACAGTTATGGATTACAGGTAATTGTTTCATATAAAAATGTACGATTTTTTGTACATAACCGAACATTTTTCACAGCCCTATTACGGATACAACAATCAGGAGGTGATTAATATGATTAGGTCGAGAAAATTGCTGCCCTGTCCCGACGCCTGTCCCAGTTATTGTTATTCCTTAATGGTGGAGTGTTGGGCGGAACAGGCCAATAGGAGGCCTAATTTTAAGGAGATTAGCGATAGGTTAAAGATGTGGAAGCAGAGCGGATGTACCAATGGTAATGTAACATATTATATACACTTTTTCAAAAATGTACTAAATTTCGTACAATTTTTTTTGGCAATAACATCCTTTGGAGGAAGTTTCTTCGTCAAATGTTTCTAGTATTATTGTACTTACATTGTTATGTTACAGGTGCGTACTTTAAATCAGTGCCTCCATCGTGCCAACCTACTCCGCAACGACATAATATGTTAAACAGCTCAAAATCTAGCCACGCCTCCGATTCTCAGACGTTATGTGCGCCAATAGAAAATCAGGTAAAATGTACTAAATATCGTACAAAATTTTTAGGTAATAACATCCCTTGTGCGAACTTTTTTTGTCAAACTACCTGAAATATACTATTGTAAAACTATCCATTTGTATTCAATTTTACTTCTAACAGTCATCTGGAAATATACCAATGTAGCACTAATCTTTTGTATTAAAAACGAACTAATATAGTACAAAAATCTTGTTTAATCACATCCTTAAATTAACAGTTGGTCAATAATTTTTTAGATGTCGTCTTTGACGTGGGAAAGTGATAGGCACAAACCATCTTCTAGCAGATTACATGACAGCCAAAGTAGTTTGACGTCAGGCAGATCATCAAGGTAATTTTAATTGAATAATAATTAGTTTTTTTATTATTATTTCTTTCTAGTAATTCAGTTAATTATAAGTATCGTATATACAGGGTGATCGAAACTGTATTCCGGAAACTTCGGCAGCATATTCTGCAGATAAAAATAAGTAAAAAAGTTTATATCTACTAGTATGTCCTAAAATGCTTAGACTAACTAAACTTCTACACCCTGTATCTCCGAAACTAAGCATTTTAGGACATACATTTATACGAACTTTTTTGCTTATTTTTAGCCCGAAGTTTCAGGAATACAGTTCGGACCACCCTGTATATTTTTTTATTAAAAAAGTTTTTTTTAGTTTAGGCAATACAACGCAAAGCACAAACATTAGCTTGGAAGGGCGAAGGGACAGGAGGCACAAGGGCAGCAGAAATCTCGATTCGTTAGACAGAATGGACAGGGTGAATCCAAAAAACACCATCGTAGTAAGCAGCAGCCCGAGCGGAGATAATTTCGAAACTATAATTAGGGAATAATAATTCTAAAAAAATAATAATTTATTAAAAGATCTCTCTCTGTATGCGTGATTGATGTACTTTACGTAACGTTCTTATTGCAGGCAGCTCAAAAACTTTTTACTATAATCAACGACAGATCTATCGAATTTTTTCTATCCAAAGTACTTTTTTTTCGTTTTTCAATATCAAATTTATTGAAATAAACTTTTCATTTCATACTGTAGGATCGATGAAAAAAAACGGCGTCAAGTAAGCTTGGAAACGACGACCGATCGATGCCTACCATGACAGCGTTTTTTTTTCTTCGAATTTTACGGTATAAGCCTTGTTATTTTATATCTTAATGTATACAGTGTATATTATTAAAACGATAAACAACATTTTTTATTTCTTGTTAATGAAGATGTTTAAATAAATATTTATTATTTTTTAAACGTATCTTCGTGTATCATAAAAAAAATAATTCGTCGCGTTTTATTTTCGATGTTTTTTAGTAAAATTAATGTATATGTATCTATTATATTGAGTGTGTCCGTGTGTGTTTATATTAACTCTAAATAAATTCTTTTTTATATAATTTTCTGTGGTTTTATTTTGGCGCAATTGGCTTTTATTAAAAATGTACTAAATATGGTACAAAAATGTTAGGTAATCGCATACGTTTTTTGAAACATGTATTTTCATAATCAAAAATGTACTAAATATCGTACAAAAATATTTGGTTATTACATCCCTGAAAAAAATAAATAACATGGAAATAATCAAACAACTAGACAAAATGAACGAAATTTATTAATATTTCAAATTACAAAAAAAAATCTCCATAACTCTTCTAATCTAGCGAGTACAAAATTATCATTTTTTCTCACTTAGTTATATACTTTGAATGCATATAAAATCAGTACGTTTTTAACGTTAAATAACTAATAAAAAAAATAGAAAAATAATATAACAGCTTCAAATATTATTTAGAATAAACACAACATCTTTTTTACGCTTGGAGTTTGTAGATTCTTGTGGCAGTAATGTCTCCTACTGTCATTATCTGAAAAATAAAAATAAAATCAGCTAAAATAAACAGTAATAATAGTCATTATGTTTGTTTAAATGGTGTTCAGCATACATTTTTATCACCTTGTTTACTATTTACTAAACAATATGTGAATCTATCTGCTTAATTAAAAGTTATTTACGTTTAAATTATTGAAGCACTCATTGAAATAAAAAAACAGAAATTATCAGCATGTACTTTGATAAAACACTGCAAAAATCACATATCTTTTGTTCAAAAATGTCTATAAACTCTTGAGCTCAGATTATTTTTTATTTTATTTTAATACTAGTAATTAAAAAATCTTTTTCTCTATTTAAGCAGAAATAAAGTTGATGATGGTGGGTATCTCCGAAAGGAAACGTCACATTTCAAATCTAAACCGTGTTGTAGAGCAGGAAAAATAGCTATAGGAATATGAAATTTGTATTTTTATATCTTTTCAAATAGTCTAAAAAAATAAAAACAAAACAAAATCATTGGGAAATTTTAACTTTTTTCCAAAAAAATATTCAAAAGTAATCAAACCTTTTTAAGGTTGAGCAATGTGCAGCTTTTCTCTAATTATAACCCCTGTAAAGTGTATTTTTATCTGGTACACTGTGTACATGAAATTATGATAGAAAAAACATTGATTTTGATGTTAAAATCAAAATAAAATGCATATTGGTAATACTAGCCACCCATAATTTTTAATGTACTCCAACCCTAAGATACTAAATATCCAAAACTACGACCGCAAAAAAAAACGGCGTCAAAATACCTTAGAAATCATGATTAGTGACATTTTACATGTAAAATTATATGGTAATGTCGTTGATCTTCATTTCCAAGCCATCTTTGATGCTGCTTTTTCAATTTAATTCAATATCAAAATATTATCTGTCAAAAAAGAGTAAATACAGTATGACAGAAAAAAAACCGCGTCAAAATACCTTAGAAATTACAATCAGTGACATTTTATTTTCAAAATTACGAGCCAAATGTCACTGATCTTCATTCCCAAGCCACCTTCGATCCAGTTTTTGATCAGTCAGCATTTCAAATAAACAAAAACTATCTTAAGGACCTACCATCTTGATTTCATCGTCGCTGAAGGTCCGGTCAATGGTGGTGAGTTTACCATCGGCTCCTTTTTGTACCTCTTTCAGTGTGTTACCATCGACTGTGATGGTAGCCTTAACTTTTCTACCATCTGGAGTCTCCTGGTCGAACTCCACACCAGGTTTGAACTTCAAGACCACATTTTTGAAGGTAGAGTTTGATGTTAAAACGTAGTCTTCACCATCTTTGTTCAATTCCACTACTGGGGAGACTGCGTTGCCCACTTTGCGAGTTACCAGACCCACACCTTGAGGAAAATAAATTATATTTAACAATGATTTTCATTTCCGTTATTTTTCTTCCATTTTTTAACTATTTTGGTTCAAAATAACCCCTCTACTTCGAAGAAACTTTGAACTTGTTAATATTATAAAAAACACATAAGTCAATATGGACAATGTACTGTATATTAAAGACTGAAAACTATTTAAAATTCAAATTAAAAACAATAAGGTCATTTACCTAAAGCCTTCATATATTCATCAAACCTTTCACTGGTCGTTAGCTTGTATTTCTTGCCAAAAATGCTCTCGAAACTCATGTTTTTATTTTTCTTTAAATGCACTCTCTAAGGGACCTGTTACTAAAGCAAGTCAACGCCTAATCGACACTGTTTTCTTGCCGGCTATTTTTCAAATAATTCACGCTGTTGTACCAGTTCAAAGTCTTGCTTTTGGACTTCTTATATATTCGTTAATTAGTTTGGTTAAATCACTGATATCAGTTTGGCTAGTGTTGTTTTTGGTTCCCCGTGCGAAAGAAAGAGACAGCATATACTAGGCACGTCGGTTATAGCTAAATCAATAAGTCGACGTATCTAGGGAATTGAACTTTGAACTTTCGCACATTTTTTTTAAATGATACAAAACAGAATGCATTAATAATGTTTAAGTTATTTGCGAAAAAATCCAGATATATAGATACCTAGATGCATAAAATATTTTATAAAATAGTTCAGATATTTATGGGTAATTATATTTATAAAATATCTTTGGGACTAGTTAAAAACAGGTACTACTAACGGTTTTTTTAATAAACTCCCAAGATATCTTATTGGACATTTGCAATGTCTGTTTAATGAAGGTATATTTAAACTTAAAATAAAAGAAAAAACATTATAAACTATGAGAAGTTTGCAACATTTTTTCAGAAATCTGAAAACTGACTAGACTTTTTAATTTCTTATAAATACCGTTTAAAAAAATATTAACAAAGGTATGAAACAACTCAAACTATACTTGTCGTATGTAGAATTTTATATTCTTTCAGGATATGTCTTGCACTGATCTGAAATGTTAGTAATTTTAAGGTAGTTGTAGGGAGAGACAACCCTATTTCGGGAATTTTGTCTAAATCTGTTGAAAAAACACAAGTTTGTATTTAGATTTAAAAAATATACAAGTAATGGTTCAAAATAAATGAATTTTACAGAAGATATATAAAATTTCATGTACTTTTAGAATATCTATAGTACGGAAAAAAAATATTTTTAATTTTGAGTGTAGGACGAGTTTTCAACAACCTTTTCACAAATCTGACTGGACATTCTAATTTCTTAAATATAAACCGTTTAAAAAATATTAATAAAAGTGTGAAACAACTCAAACTATACTTGTCGTATGCAGAATTTTATATTCTTTTAGAATGTGTCTTGCATTGATCTGAAATGTTAGTAATTTAAAAGTTGTTCTAGGGAGAGACAACCCTATTTCCGGGAATTTTGTCTAAATCTGTGAAAAAAATATGAGTTTGTATTTAGCTTAAAAAAAATATTAATAATGGTTCAAAATACATTAATTTTACAGGAGATATATAAAATTTAATGTTCTTTTAGGATATGTATAGTACTGAGAGAAAAGTTTGTAAACTTCGAGTGTAGGCCGAGTTTTCGACAATCGTTCACAAATCTGACTAGACTTTCTGATTTCTTATAAATACCGTTTAAAAAATATTGATAAAGGTCTGAAACAACTGAAACTATATTTATCGTGTGTAGAATTTTATATTCTTTTAGGATATGCCTTGCATTAATATGAAATGTTAGTAATTTTAAGGCAGTTCTAGGGAGAGACAACCCTATTTCCGAGAATTATGTCTAAATCTGTGGAAAAAATACGAATTTGTATTTAGCTTTAAAAAAATATTAATAATAGTTGAAAATAAATTAATTTTACAGAGGATATATAAAATTTAATGTACTTTTAGAATATGTATAGTACTGAAAGAAAATATTTTTAACTTTGAGTGTAGACGAGTTTTCAACAATCTTTTCACAAATGTGACTAGACTTTCTGATTTCTTATAAATGCTGTTTAAAAAAAATATTAACAAAGGTCTTAAACAACTACTACTATACTTGTCGTATGTAGAATTTTATATTCTTTCAGAATATGTCTTGTATTGATTTAAAATGTTTAAAAAAAATTAACTATAAGGATAAAAAATATATGTGCATTTATTCAAAATAAACTTCTTAAAAACTTAATAGTTGGCTACTTATTGGTTGATAACTATGCTTAATAAGATAAATACTCGCTACTAAAAGTATCGGTTGAATTAATTAGCACTAATTTATAAACGAATGACTAATAATTTTCTATCTTGACTGAGCTGTCCATAGTTTTGACTTTTCAAATAATTGCATGAGTCATTAGGAATAAGATATCAATAATTTTAGTAATAAAAAGTTCTTAAATCTATCATAGAGTCATCCGTGCAGAAAATATAGCTAGTATTCTATTACAAAAAACCTTCAAAGCATGACAAATAAACCGTTTTTCGAGTTAAACATTTTTATTATAGCTCTCCATGAAACATACAGGGTTGTTCACCACATACGACACGGAGTATTGTAGCTAAACGATTAGATTTTTACAAATTGTAAGTTTGGGGTTCGTTGAAGGACTATTAGAGCTGCAATTTAAAAATATTTTTACAAGATACAGAGTGTCCCAAATAAATAAAAAATATCAAAGTTGTATTTTTTTAAATGGAACACCCTGTATATTATTACATTTTTAGTTTCTACGATTAAAATAAAGGTAATTGCGCTGCTCCTATAGAAACGCATCTTTTATGGCTAATAAATGACCCGATAATAAAATAATAAATTAAATACCACTAATAAAATTATAAACAGATAAAATACAATAAAACGGACTATGAGGTGTTAAAAATGAAAAAAAAAAATCTATCAGTTTCTGCTTAACGATATTTATCTATATCTAAAATAACCATGGACTTTAAGACTTTTATCACAAATACTGTGAAAAATATTTACTTTTGTCAAGTGTCCAACAGTCAGTCAATGTGCAAAAATACCTAGAGGTCGATAATATACAGGGTGTCCCAATATTCCGTGGACTACTACGTTCATACGACACATTTTACCTCTATACAAAAGTGCTTCCTTTGTCCGATAGAGTGCATCAAAGTTTAAAAAAATAAACACATTTTCTCAGATATTTTAAGAACCATTTTTCCGATTTGAATGAGATTTTGGGTATTTATGTTTTGATAAGTGCTTTAACATTTGACATTCACAAAAATCAAGAAAAAATACAGAATCTTGTGAAAACCACCCCCACCCTTACATAAATCTTACATAAATATTTTCCAAATCAACCGACGACCAATTTTCTTTTCGTAAAATGTTTCTTTCTAGTACCCAAGCAGCATTTGGACGTCGGGACAACGTTGTGTCACGCGACCAAACGTCGGGGCGCAACGTCGGCACAACCTCGTGCCAACCCTAGTCTGCACTAGTTTGGAGAATAATTTTTGGGTCGAAACGACGTTGGATACCGACGTTGGCTAGAAGCCTAATTTAGTACAAACTGCAACGTTGTTTAAAATCCTAATTCACAGAAATACAAAACTAATATGGCGTCTAAGTCGCGTTTTATAATAAATTGGGATAATTATAGTAAAAATATTATTTTTATGATTTAGTTAGAAGACATATGTCAGATGACAGTGAAGGAAAACAAAAGAAAAATATTTAAGTATGGAGGATGTTTGAAGATCATAATTAGTGGAACACTTTAACCGACTCTGTAACTCGATACCCAAGGCAAAAAAGTTAAACGCCAACAACTTTATTGATAAATGTATTGTTTCTACTTTGAAAAATACTAATGGGCCTTAAAATTAAAGAAGTTTTAAAAATTTTCTTGAATTTTTTTTTAGTAAAATGAAAATAATTTATTCGCAGTCGAAAAAATTGTTTCCGCGTGTTTTTTAGGGTCAAATATTTCAAGTTAATGGATTCAAAAAGCAGGAATTGCTATTTTAGGAACGAAATATTTTCTTATTTAACAACATGGCGGTTTTCACTTTGTTGTTTTGGAGATTAAGATGGAGTAGTTCGAGTAGTCGCATACTGGACTAATAAAGTCGCAGTTCGGCCTTAACAGGTAGTATACTAGTCGCAAGATTGCCTAATTTAGTCATCCTAGAATCTAGCTTGTGCCGCCCTCTATAATCTAAATAAACGAGGGAGTGGATAAACTATCGGTAATATATGTCGATATATATTTAAATTTAGTTTTTTATGTACCTTTCTTATGTCCCATTTTAATTAATTTTTTTTTATAAAAACAAAAACAGCACTGAACTGTCTGACTGAACAGAACAATGAAGTGAAAATTTAAGATTTAAGGTTATGGTTCAATACAGTTGCAAAAAGGTAGTGACTCGACGTCCTACCAACGTAAGAACAAGGAAATCTAAACAACGTTGGAATTAGTAAAACAGACGACGTTTGCATAACGTTGGAATAGGTCCTGAAACTGACGTCGGAAAACTCTATATTGTCCAACGTTGTAACTACGTTGTCCGAATCACCTAAAGATTACTTAAGCAAAAAAGGTTACAAGACAACGTATATTCGACGTCGCAGAAGCTTCTACTTTGCTATAGTACTAGTCCAACGTCGGCACAACGTTATAAAAACGTTTAAATTTATTTTAATACCCAAGGTAGGGAGCTAACTATTTTTTGTAACTAATCCAACGTTGTGTTTAGTAAACATGTGGTCGCAAGTCGTGAAAATGCTACTTGGGTGCTTACTACATTTTTTATTTATTGTAAAAAACGCCACATCGTATAGTTTTTGAGAAAAAAATTTGGGGAATTTATTTTTCCAAAGCAGACCTACAAAACATACAAGGACTTCCAATATTTTGTGGACATAGAAGAACTACGTATATTCTGAATCAAAATAAATTAATTGCACAGAATTTACCTTTATATCAAAAACAAACACGACCGTTAACGAACGTTAATTAATTTAGAAGTTATTAATTTTTTCAAGTTTTTATGAAGCTTATTGTCAAATAAAAATTTGTAATACTTCTTCTTTGTAACGCTTCTTAAAATATCTGAAAAAATGTGATTATTTTTTTAAAGTTTGACATGCCCTCTAACGGACAAAGGGGGCACTTTTATCTAGACGTAAATCGTGTCCAATGGACTTTGATTCCAAAAATATGTAATAGTTCTATGTTCACGGAATATAGGGACACCCTGTATATTCAACAAGTAATTCTAATTATATATTACAAATCTGTATATAAAACAGTTAATTTTTTAATAAGGTTGACGTAAATTTATGAAAAAAATGTCCATTAAACTGTACAGGATAGAAAAAAGATCAACTATTTTTTTAATAATAAAATGTAACCCATCTCATGATAGTTCTTAATTTTTTTTTTTTGAGCTTACATAATGAAATTATGTCTTAATTATCATAGATTAATAATTTGAATAAAATGTTAATACTATTAGATAATTGTTTTTTTTATCACTTAAAATTATCCATTACTTGTATGACTAAAAACTGGTTAAAAAAGATATTATTTATAAAAAAAAGTCATTATTTCCAAAAAATTCTATCAATTAGTCTTCTTTTTATTGACAGATAAATGAACTTCACTTAATTTAGTACTAATATGCAAAGGAACATTAAAATAACGAAATTATCAAAGATATAATACAAGGTAATAATATTGAGATAAAAAATAATTTAAATAATATTAAAATACTTTTAAAAACGTTTATAATGTTCAGAATGAAAAACTTGAGTACTTTGGCATATAGGATTGCAAAATACAAACATTATGCTTTGGAAATATCGTATTACCGAAAAACGGCGTCAAAGACGTCTGGGGAATGACGATCGATAAAAATTTTGACGAGGTCAATCTCTGTATATATTAAAAATCATTTTTACTCGCTATAAAAGTAAATTACGACCTTCTTAGGGCCGAGACTGGTTGTAAGCGCGATTAAAAATAAAAAAGAGTACCTCGCTAGGGCTTGACCTCGGTAAAATTATTATCGATTGTCATTCACAGCCGTCTTTGACGCCGTTTTTTTTCTTCCATCGTATGATACTTGCCCTGTTTTATAATTTAGATTTAATTTAAGAATATATGTTAATACCATACCTAACTCTTTCATAAATTCATCGAAGTTTTCACTGGATTCCAGTTTATATTTTTTTCCCAAAAATGCGTCCACCATTTTGATAGAGATAGATCTAGCGATAAAAATGCAATAACATAGTTAAAAACTTATTTTATATTTACATAGATGAATAATATACAGGGTATTCCTTAATGACATGCTAATATTTAAGGGCGTGATTCTTGGACATATTCTAAGAGAAAAACTTCATATGAATTGTATGTCCTAAACATCTTAATTTCTGAGATACAGGGTGGAAATTTTTTCAAAAAAAAATTTACTTGGTCCAAAAATCACCTTCTTAAATATTAGCATGTCATTAAGAAACACCCTCTATACCGGGTGCGTCTCAAAAGTGGCTCACCCCCTATAACTCTTTTATTTTTTCATTTTGAAAAACGAGATTTGGTATGTTAGTATATGACATAAATTAGGATTGATTGACGTATTCAATTGTTTTCGGTCACTTCCTGTTTCACCGGAAATGACTACAACTTTTGATTTTTAAATGGCACCCTCGGTATTTTTTTACTCTATTCGATAGAAAATAACACTCTGAACTGAATGACACATCATATGTCAACTTTTGACATTTTCGCATATGGTTTATTTGAAATTATAACTTGTGGTTCGTAACGAAAATTTGACTCGAAATACCAAGTGTGTGGTATCAAATTATTCGTAAAAAAATGTTTTTTCCAAAAATTCTAATGAGCTACCCTCGTTCCATTTGAAAATGGAAAAAAAAAAGAATGTCATTTTCTATCGAATAAAGTAAAAAAATACCGAGAGCGCCATTTGAAAATCAAAAGTTGTAGTCATTTCCGGTGAAACAAAAAGTGGCCGAAAAGAATTGAATACGTCAATCAATCCTAATTTGTGTCCCATACTAACATACCAAATCTTGTTTTTTTTTATCTGAAAAAATAAAAAAAGTTATAGGGGTGTGACAACTAATACACAAATTTCGTGTTATTAAAATGTGTAATTTCTAAAAAGGTGTTTTTTTTCTTTAAATTTAATATAGTTTTTCATGAAAATAAATTAACGAATCCTCTTATAAAATTCAAACAAAAGAATTTAAAACAAAACGTAACAAAATTAAACCAGAGTAAAACAAAAATAAAAAACTTAAAAAATAGATACAAAAATATAAACTAAAATTATCTTATTTTTATAATAGATTTTGAAAAATATAATACTGCGTTAAATATGTTATAAATCGTTTTTAAATCTGTTTAATTTATAATTAACTGGAGCATTATAGTACTTAAGAATACTGAAGAGTTGATAAAATAAATGTTTGGTGTTCTACATTTAAAAAAGATATAATTAAAATCACTTACTTCAGTTAGGTGTAAAGTTTAGCCGGTAAAATTTTGTGAAGTGAACAACTACACCAGCACGCTTCTCTGAGGAGGTCGGGACATAAATAAACGAACGATTACCAAGACAATTATTATTAAACGAGTCTGCCATTCTATTTTCAAATCATATACGACAATTGAAATGAAAGAAAACAGCTAATTCAATTACCTTTGTTGCTTTCTTCTTTTTTTCCATTGTGTATATCTTCCGTCTTTGTTTTTATTTAACGCCAAATCTTCGTTCAGAACGTCGAAATTACTGGAATAAATTGAGCTGTTATTGGTGAAAGTGATATAAGTCCAATTTAAAAAAATTCTTTCCATATTTATTAGGGTGTCCGTTATATTTACAAAGTTGATCATTTCTCTCACGACGCCCTCTAAATTTTTCGTTTATTGTCTAAAAAAAATAACAGACTATTGTAAACCCTTAGTATTCACAATAAACCTTGCCCCAAAGACGATTCATTTCCCATTTCAATTACATGGAAATTTGCCACTTTTTGTAAATAATTTTTTTCTCTCGATCTTGTTCTCTCGCAGCCATAACAATCACATATTCTTGTACAGAATTGAAAGCTCTACAAAAAAGGTCTCTTACAATTTTTCGATAAACCTACTCCTAAAAAGTTATTCCTATACATACTCCTTCAAAAGTTATTCACTCGTTAAATTCCTAAATTTTTTTGACAAAATTATGATTATTTTTGAAAAATTTAATCATTTTTTTTTCGATATTTCTAAACGCTTTATTTTTAATAAAAATGATTTTAAATGGTTTATAAACAAAAACATTGATTATTTCATAAATTCAAATTCGTTACAATTTTTTACACGGTTTAATATTGATACAAGTTTCCTGCAGTTAGACAGTACGGAATGGTTAAAGGATCCTGGATATATGAGAGGCTTAGAAATTGTAAAAATTGGGGAGTAGTTAATGATACTGCAGAAAGAGCTGTTAAATTGTCAGAAGAATATATTAATATTTTATCTAGAAGTGAAGATGAAAAACAATATGTGATTCAGATTGTAAGCGAGTATAAGAAGAAATATCAAAATTCAACTTTATTAAAATAAAAATCAGTTTAAACTTCATTAGACTTGAAGATTTTTTAATTCCCAACCTTAACACCATCAGAATTGTATATTTTTACAGTAATAGATTAATTTTTTTTTTAATTTAAACTACTTTTCTGTCCTTATTCAACTAAATCCACTACAATTTTTTTAATACTTTAAGAAACTTCTATCGATAAACCCTTGAAAACCCCAAGCAATTACAATAAATCATTGCATTTTTTTTCTTTCATTAAAAAAAACTGCGTCGAATTGGCTTGGAAATTACAAAAAAGGCTAAGATATTTATTTCCAAGCCAACTATGACGCCGCTTTTTTTTCTCTCGATTGTTTGTGGCATTAAATCTGTTAAGAATTTAATAAAAATCTTAATTTAATTCTGTATCAGTTTCGTTCAAGTGAAGATGTTTGTTGTGATTAAAATTTCTACAGATAAACTCTGTAAACATTGTCGGCTAGTCTAAAGGTAAACATACAAGGCCGTATTTCTGGAAATATTCCGAATAATAAATACACAAACTCTTGGTCATACGATGTAGGTATAAAAATATAATTATATTGTTTAAATTCAAAGATATAGGTAGTTACTTTGAACGGACGATGTTTATAAAGGTTTAGATTTAGTTTATAGTTATAGATTTGGCGATTTTTAAAATTCAAAACATTCTCTTCAAACATTTTCATTAAGCAGGCGCAATCTACCGGATATGCGTCAGCTGTATCACTTATTAGATGTCATAAAATTTATCTATCAGGGGAAAATATCTCTAGAATATGTTAACCATTAACACGAAACTAGACATAAAACACACAAACTATTGGATAGAAATCATCAAAATTTCTTGCACCTCGTTTATTATAAGGGTCGGCATTTCTGGTCTTGGGTGACCAGGGTTGTTAAGTAGTTTATGAAGCAAAAAACTACGCCAAAAACAACGCGTAGTTTTTTGTATTAACTACGTTTTAAAATTTTAAAAACTACCTTCAAAAACTACCTTAAAAACTACCTACAAATATATAGTAAAACATAAACAATTTAGACTTTAAACAAGAATCAAGCCAAATTCTTATCATGGAAGGATGAAGTTATATATTTGTATAAGTTAAACAACATCAGTAAAAGACAAATTTTTTTTCAACAAAAGTGTATTTTCTATGAAATATGAAGTAACATTGAACACAAAATAAACTATAAATTCTTATGGAGAAATTCTCCATAGACATTCTCCAGGAGAATATATGATTTTTTACATCTAAAGGCACAACTTCATAATTTCCCTCTTCCCAGAAGGTATGGAGCAAGGTATGGAGACATCGACGTCTTCCAACCATTTTTAACTACTAAGTATCAAAAATATCACATAATAAGGAACAAATTCACAAAATATAGGTTTTTTATTTCTTTAAATTGATCAACAAACAAAGATTTTAAGTTATGTTTTCACTGTTATTTAAAAAAACTACATTAGTTACATAAACTACACATTTACTACTCGACATTTAAAAAACTACTTGTAACATGTAGTAAATGTGGTTTATTCATTACTACGTGTAGTTTAACAACTCTGCTTGGGTGTCGGTTTTCATGTGTACGAAGAGTACGGTCAACACGCTTAGTAAAATAAGATGTACTGAATAAAGACAGAAGGCGAGTATTTTCCCAAGCGCATGGAATCTAGCGTCAGATTAAGTAGTTATGTAATAAATACTTCGTGTTTTTGCTCACTCCGACTTACTAGATCGCCATAACGACTCACTCCTATACATGTAAACACCGACCCAAAAGTTCGCTTGCCAGCGGGGTATAACATTTTACCAACCCTCTGATAGTTGATCAAGATAAGGATGTGTTTAACTATTTTATATCTAGTTAATTCAAGAAGACATCTAAAGATACTTTAATAATTTTATAATCCATGGTAACTCTGCCTGAGAAAATACATTTCTCAATTTCCCAGCCAGACCAATCACAGTCTCATAGATTTCCTGGCTATACAGGGAGGAAAGAAAGATACTAAACCGTTTTTGTCCCGCAGAGAAAATTGATTTGAAAAGCTATTTTTAACATCTTAACCGTAACTAGACGCTTAGAAGTACCACCATTCTTAGCTAATTGAAGTCAATTTACGTCAAAAGATATTTATTATCCAATTGGAGTTAATAATCAAGTAAATATTCCTGGGAAAGATATATATAGAAATATAAAATATAATTTTTAGTAATTTGGGATTAGATATACATAAAGGCAGGCCATGGTTTTTAAAACTTTATATAATTTTAATTATTTTACTATATTATAATATGCAATGACTTTAAAATTAAACATTTTATGAACAAAACACGATTATTTGTGTAAATGTCAGTTCATTTTTAGTAATTAGTCTTATTTTTAGGTAGTTAATTTTTTTTAGCGATGGGAACTATCGAATGAATTAGACTATCGAATGGTTACTGAATGAATGATTTCAACTATAGAATGGTTTTATTCGAATAAAATCATTCATTCATTTGTATACTAAAGCATATGTGACAACCTCGCCGTGCAACTAAATGGTTATCGTTGAGCCACGACTATCGAATGCTTTGAGGAAAATTCATCTCTAAGCATCCTTGTTTTCCCTCAACGCGCGCAGACGTAGAGTTTCCCAAGATTTCATTTTAAGTAAGTTTTCCCTATACAGGTGAGTTTCCTACGATATTCTCTATGGGTATCTCAGAAACTACAAAGAGTCGATTAAATGGGGAAAAATTGCAGTTGTGTGGGGACATAAATATGCGCCTTTCAGATTTTGAAAAAGTTCATGGATTACTAGATATTTCGAAAAAAACAAATTTCGGCTATTTTAAAAATTGTTCCTAATTCCATTATAAGATATTTTAGACAAAAAGTTTTCAGATAAAGGTTGTAGATAATCACATTCCTAATGAGTTTGTGTTCTCCTAAAGCCTGTCATTTTTTGACATATGACACAAATATATGTTTTTTCTTTGAATAAGAAGACTAAGGAAGGAGCATATCAAAATCTTAGATCCAGCGCGATGGGCCTCAAATATGGCCGACTTAAATTCCGGTTTATCAGCGTCGTTCTAATTTTATTTAAAAATGTTAAACTATGATGTAGGGTAGACGTGGGGTAGACTCAATAATTTGTTGTTTATTTTACGTTGTGAATAAATGTTGGTAGTTATTAAAATTGTTATAAAAATATATAATTCTAATAAAAATAGATAAGTTATAATAAGTATTTATTAACACAAACATCCGATACGCTACTGAAGCAGGTAAGTCAAATTAACGTATCTAAATTCTTTGACATCTAATCTTTGACAAGTAATAAATAAAAGCTAAAATGCAAAGAATAATATATAATTTAGTTAATTTAAGTGAATTTCATAAATGATCGGTTTACTACACGTATGTATATTATATAGTCACTTACTAGCGAAAAGTTGTTCCATTATTTCACTCGATTTTGCCGAGATCTACCGCACGCTACACAACCAACTATTTTAGAGTCTTTTTCGATAAATCCCGATAGTGTCACTGTTAATTTAAGTTCTGCTAATTTAATACAACTATCAGTAGTAGAATAAATAATAAATAACATACAATAAGCTCCATAAAGACTGACAAATCCATAAAATTTCAAATCTAATTTAAATGTGTCAAATGAATCGTCAAACAGAACTGTCAAGGATCCCCACCCTAGAGTGCTTTTTCCGCCCACCATGCATGAATACATGGATAGCATTATGGTCCTTCCTTAGTCTTCTTATTCAAAGGTTTTTTAAATGGAAACCATAGTTGGCCATGACTTCATAAAAGCGCCATTTTTAAGCTTTTCAACGATATAAGCTATTGTTGCGGGCCGGTGTGGACTCGACCTAACCTCAATATGGCCCGCCCTCGGATGACCTTAACATCGCATAGACACCGCAATGATTCATTCGTTCGAGAAAAGCATCAGAGTCCCACACTGGAATGGACTAGTACATACGAGAACATTCGAAAACCTTCTCTATGCACTAACGATCTATGGACAATTCCAGAGTTCTTTACCTGCCGGTATAAAAGCCGGCGGCCGTGACCTACAGGGGCAGTTATAAATATACCAGTGCAGTTGACGCGCTAAAATTCAAAATAAATTCTTAGTTATAAATCGTTTGTAAATAGTTCTATAAGTCTTTTTTATCGTTATTATTTTTGTTAATTAGTGTTAAATAAATAAGTGTTTAAATAAATTGTGACTTTCTATCCACACGGAACCGACGAAAAACGTAACACTATAATATGTTTTTTTCGAAAAATTACTGAGTTTGCGATTGATTTTGAGGATAGATGAATCCGCCACAAAGGTAACTAACATTTTAAGTTAGAAAAAACTGTTTAAATATTTTTGGTTTTTGTTAAAGAGGACCAATTAATATAATCCCAGTATTCAAACTACATTAATTGACTGTTTACCTTGATTAATAATAATTGCTCCAAATACTAAAAAACTGAATTTTGTATGTGTATTAGACAGTGTGGTAAAAAGTTTAATTAACCTTAACCATAACACCTTATAAACTTTATTTCATTTTTTTGACAAATGCTTATTTATAACAACAGAGACGTTCATTTTCACAACTTGTTATTATATTGATTTCTGAGCCAAATCCACATTTATTTGGAATAATTTATTAATTAAAACAATTAAGTATGTAATTAACTAATTTTAGGGCGGAAATAATGGTGGTATATTTAATTAGTATACTCTTATACAAAGATTTAAATAGTTTTCTATTTGTAAACAAATGGACTTGCAATATTATTATTTTACCGCCTATACATTTTGTATATATGCTTAAAAATCTAAAATGTCAATATTCCATGGGTATAGTGATAAAATGAGGTCTAAATTATAAGAAAATGCATTTTCTACGAAAACTTCAAGAGATATGTAAAAAATGGCATAATACAATTTGATAGACAATTAAATTGTGCATCTGATTCACGTAAATATACAGGATGTTCCGTTTAAATTAAACAAGTTATTGCCGTTTAAAGCGAGAAATTATTTAAAATAAATTTTTGAATACTCTGTATCTGTATAAAGTAGTATAATTTTTATTATTGCAACACAATATCTGATCAATGAATACTCTTCAGTAAATATTTAGTATTAAAACCTTTAACGCCCTTGAAGAAATGAAAGCTTAATTTTTTTACTGCAATTACACAAAATTGAAAATATTTCGAAAACGGTAAAGTTTAAGTGTGATAAAACATAATCAAATTTACCATTATTTCAATCGTATAATCACAGAATATCTAGCTACGCAACAGAAAAATACTCGAAATGAAAGAGCTAAAATTGCACAAATAAAATACTAGATGGCGCGACAATATCATAATCAGAATATAATTAAAATTTTCAACTTTCGGTTTTGGATCGACGTAGATTGACGGCACGTCGACGGCCTTAAAGCTCGGCTAAAAATGCACAGTTGCCAGATTCAAACAGACTTTAACTGGCATCCCATTCTTTTTCTGGTGTATAATAATTCCTTTCTATTCTTCGTTTCTTGTCAGATACACTTATATTAATTATTCGTTTGGCTTTTAAAATAGTTTTAATTTTAAGTATATTATTAGAAAACATATGCTCTCAAAATACATTTTTAATATATCTACACTACTTTATTATGTTAACTAAGAAAATAACTTTAACTACCTTTAAAATTAATAATATACAGGGCGATTGATAGTGATATTTATTAATGCTGAAACGTTAGTAATGAAATATACGTTTAATAATAATGGAAACGATTTATTAAAATGCAGTACAAAAAATGTTAATTGACTAAAAAATACTATAATAACAATTTTTTTCTGTTTGCCACGTTATTTATATAGACCTAGGTAGATTTTAAAAAGTGACACAGGTACAATTAATAATATATTACTTAAGCATAAAAGTTGCTGTCACCGACATCGTACAATAAATTAAAATTCATAAAATAAATTAAAATTATTAATTAAACAAATCTTTATAAAGAAACGCAAGTATATCAAATTTGGGCCCAATCGAACGCCAGGAAATGGTATCGTAATATGGTACTACATTATGGTACCCCTTGATATGCTTCATGCTTCCATAATATTGCAATGTCATCAAAAATACGCAAGTATAATCAAATATAAGCCCAATCGAACGTCAGAAGTGGTATCGTAATATGGTACTATATTAAGGTACCACTTTATATATACATCATAGTAGATGTATCATAGTACCATCATATTACAATATCACCGAAGATACTTACAATACCAAGTTAAGCCCAATCGAACGCCAGGAAATGGTATCGTATATGGTACTATTATGGTACCTCTTGATATGCTTCATGGTACCATAATATTGCAATGTCATCAAAAATATGCAAGTATATATCAAATATGAGCCCAAATGAACGTCAGGAAGTGGTATCATAATATGGTACTATAGAAGGTACCAATTTATATGCTCCATGGAACGCCAGGAAATGGGATCGTAATATGGTACTACATTATGGTACTCCTTGATATGCTTCATGGTACCATAATATTGAAATGTCATCAAAAATACGCAAGTATATATCAAATACTGTATGATAGCGAAAAAAACCGCGTCCATTTGGCTGGGAAAAGACGATCGATGACATTTCCCATATAAATTTACACATAAAATGACAGCGATTTTCATTTCATAGCCATCGCTAACGCCGTTTTTTTCCCGATCATACGGTATGAACACAATCGAACGTCAGGAAGTGGTGTCATAATAGTAGAACAATACTTATTATATTGTCGCCGAATTACAATCAAAATTCAGGATTCAGTTAGAATCAAACGTCAGGAAGTGATTTTAATTCAGCTTGTAAGATTTAACTCAAACGTTTGAAAAAAGAGCTCTAATCTATTATTAACATGTTTAAATGATGTAGCAAATTTGAAGGTAGGCTTTATCAGGAAGTATTACAATATAAATTCCACAATAGCAACACTGCATAAAATTCTTTTAAATTTCGTTTGTAGAAAACTGTTTTCTTTTAAATTTATCGCCCTCTGTTATGTAGTAGTGAAACTACCGCATCAAAATATCTGATTATTTGGAGACAGGCGTTAAAAGCCTGTCTCCTTTTATTACCTACGATTTTATACATGTAACGAGGTTTGTGTTGCGTAGCTAGATATTCTGTGGTATAATCCAAAAATGGAATACAGGGTGTTCTATTTAAAAAAAATACAACTATAATATTTTTTACTTATTTGGGACACTGTATATCTTGTAAAAATATTTGTAGCTCTAATAGTCCTTCAACGAACCCAAAACTTACAATTTGTAAAAATCTAATCGTTTAGCTACAATCACAGAATATCTAGCTACGCAACAGAAAAATACTCGAAATGAAAGAGCTAAAATTGCACAAATAGAATACTAGATGGCGCGACAATATCATAATCAGAATATAATTAGGAATTTTGAACTTTCGGTTTTGGATCGACGGCTCGTCGACGGCCTTATAAGCTCGGCTAAATATGCACAGTTGCCAGATTCAAAAGACTTGAATTGGCATCCCATTTTTTTATTGTGTATAATGCAGTATGTGTTTCTTTCTATTCTTCTTTTCTTGTCAGATACACTTATATTAATTATTCCTTTGGCTATTAAAATAGTTTTAAGTATATTATTACAAAACATATACATTTTTAATATACACTATACCTTATAATGTTAACTAAGAAAATACCTTTAATTACCTTTAAAATTAATAATATACAGGGCGATTGATAGTGATATTTATTAATGCTGAAACGTTAGTAATGAAATATACGTTTAATAATAATGGAAATGATTTATTATAATGCAGTACAAAAAATGTTAATTGACTAAAAAAAAATACTATAATAACAAATTTCTTCTGTTTGCCACGTTATTTATATAGACCTAGGTAGATTTTAAAAAGTGACACAGGTACAATTAATAATATATTAGTTCGGCATAAAAGTTGCTGTCAGGACATCGAACAATAAATTAAAATTCGTAAAATAAATTAAAATTATTAATTAAACAAATCTTTATAAAGAAACGCAAGTATACCAAATTTGGGCCCAATCGAACTCCAGGAAATGATATCATAATAGTGTACTATATTATGGTACCACTCGATATACTTTAAGCTACCATAATATTGCAATGTCACCGAACATCCGTAGTATACCAAATTTAAGAACAATCGAACGCCATGAAATGGTATCGTAATATGGTACTATATTAAGGTACCACTTTATATACATCATAGTTCAATCATATTACAATGTAACCGAAGATACGTAGTATACCAAGTTTGAGCCCAATCGAACGCCAGGAAATGGTATCGTAATATGGTACTATATTAAGGTACCACTTTATATGCATCATAGTACCATCATATTACAATGTCACCGAAAATACGTAGCATCTCAAGTTTAAGCCCAATCGAACGCCATGTACGTAATATAGTACTATATTATGGTACCAGTTTGTATGCTTCATGGTACCATAATGCATGTCATCAAAAATACGCAAGTATCAAATATGAGCTCAATCGAACGCCAGGAAATGGTATTGAAATATGGTACTATATTAAGGTACCACTTTATATGCATCATAGTACCATCATATTACAATGTAACCGAAGATACGTAGTATAACAAGAACGCCAGGAAATGGTATCGTAATATGGTACCTCTTTTATGCTCCATGGTACCATAATATTACAATATCACCGAAGATACGTAGTATCCCAAATTTAAGCCCAATCGAACGCCATGTACATAATATGGTACTATATTATGGTACCAGATGATATGCATCATAGTACCATCATATTACAATGTCACCGAAAATACGTAGTATACCAAGTTTAAGCCTTATTGCCGCCATGTACCTAATATTGCTATGTCATCAAATATGGTACTATAGAAGGTACCACTTTATATGCTCCATGGTACCATGATATTACAAATGTCACTGAAGATATAGTATACCAAGTTTAAGCCCAATCGAACGCCATGTATCGTAATATAGTACTATATTATGATATCACTTGATATGCTTCTGAAAAAACGGCGTCCAGTTGGCTGGAAAAGGACGATCGATGACATTTCCCATATAAATTTACATATAAATGACAGTGATATTCATTTCATAGCTATCGCTAACGCCGTTTTTTTCCCGATTATACAATATGAACTTGGCATGAACACAATCGAACGTCAGGAAGTGGTATCATAATAGTAGAACAATGCTTATTATATTGTCGCCGAATTACAATGAAAATTCAGGATTCAATTATACAATCAAACGTCAGGAAGTGATTGTAATTTAGCTCATAAGATTTAATTCCAACTAACATGGCAAACTGAAAAAAACAGCTCTGATCTATTTTAATATGTTTAAATGATGTAGCAAATTAGAAGGCAGGCTTTATCAGGAAGTATTACGATATGAATTTTACAGTTGAGGGGTTGGAACAAAATTGAGTGTTTAAACAGCGAAATAAAAACACTAAATTTATTGCCACAATACACCAAACACTTTTACTTTTACACTGGACGCGCGTTTCGCTAACCATGTCTCCTTTCAGCCTATGATTATAAACTGACCAGTTATTATTTTTAGTTATAAATTCTGTGCTATAATCATCTGCTGATGATGTAGCAAATGGTGAAGGTAGTGATTTATGTTTTGTTATTGATAGTTCCACAATGGCAACACTGCACAAAATTCTTTTAAATTTTGTTTGTAGAAAACTGTTTTCTTTTTAAATTTATTGCCCTCTATTATGTAGTAGCAGAAACTAGCACATCAAAAATATCTAATATTTTTACTTATTTGGGACACTGTATATCTTGTAAAAATAGTTGTAGCTCTAATAGTCCTTCAACGAACCCAAAACTTACAATTTGTAAAAATCTAATCGTTTAGCTACAATACTCCGTGTCGTATGTGGTGAACAACCCTGTATTTATACAGCTTAAAAACGCAAAGGTTAGGTTAGTTTCAAAAAAAACAAAAAGTTAAACTTTTCAAAATTTTTAGTGTTACGAATATTTTCTTCATCTAAAAATGCGTATCTTTATCCACAAACGTCAGACGTCATCGTCGGGTTCCATTTTTATAAAATCTTCTAGCTTCACATTTCGAGTGGCAGATTCATTTTCGCTACTTCTGGAAACAATAAGAAAATATTTAAAACACAATATTGTATCCATTAATAAAAATACATTTAAAAAACATACTTAAAGTCATCGTGCACGTCTGTCTTCATAATCGGAGCGACATCTTCAGGTTCTGTTTTTATAAAATCTTCCGATTTTATGTCATTAGTCACAGCTAAACATTCAGAATTTCTGGAATTAATGAGTTACATTATTATCACTATATTAGTAAAAAAAACTTATAAACC
The DNA here is from genome assembly GCF_002938485.1 of Sitophilus oryzae. Lineage (NCBI taxonomy): Eukaryota > Metazoa > Arthropoda > Insecta > Coleoptera > Curculionidae > Sitophilus > Sitophilus oryzae. Next base: position 243,411 of record NW_022146957.1, on the reverse strand, counting down.
ATACTTAGAGTCATCCAAAGGCAAAGCGATATCATCAATTTCAATTTTTAAAGCATCTAATATCACTTCATCAGTTGAAGATGTACAATCGGCATTTCTGGAAACAATAAACAATTAAAATGACAAAATCTGTGCCTGGACATTTTTGTTCCAATAGCAATATTTCAGTAAGTTTTTTTGATAAGTGCCATTATTTTGAATAGTTTGAAGTTTTAAAACAGTGACCTTAAATTTAGGGTATTAGAAAAATAAGCCTGAAGGCCTTGGCCATAGACAAACTAACAAAAGCAAGACGCGTCAACGCTGTACTGCAAAACGGTAACAAGTTTGACAAGAGTTTATTACCGCGCTTGCGTCAACTGGCCTTTTAGACGAGGACGGTTTACTTATGGATTGTGTATTTTGTAGTAGAGCCTTTTAGACAAGGATGTTTAATTAAAAAGCGTTTATTAAAATCAAATAAATTTATTTCCATCGGTAAAATAAACAATAATTTCTGGACATAACAGATATAAAAACAAAAGTTAAATAAACGAAAACGTATTCCTCTTTAGAGTTATGGTAAACGAAATAAAAGCATTATTCTTCAAAAGGTACAAAAAAATAATTATGAATATTATAATATTAATAATAGGAACAACAAGAAACACCTTAAAAATATACAACGTTTTCAAATATAAAACAAAAACATAAACTTCACATTTTCACAAGAATTTGCAAAAATATTAACATTTCGAGTCTATTATAAAATATAAAGCACGAAAATTCAAATCATAAAAAGATTAAAAAGATAAAGATTCTTATAACTTACAGTCAATTTGTAGGACCTTCGTTTTGTCTACGTTAGCGATGTAATCACAATAATATGTATAATCACAGTAATTATTATGTTCTTCATAAATGCAAAATGTATTAAATTATTTGTTTTCGTTTTGTACGCTAATAAAATAATAGTAATAACCAAACAAAACGCAAAATCAGAAATTCAACAGTTCGTTCAAGGATGGTTCAAGGCAAAAACGTTTTTCGTTTTATTTAGGTTAGGTTTGACGAGTGCGACTGCGCGATGATTTCTGACTCAACTGGCCAGCGCAAAAACAATAATTCGACTTCCTCAATCCTTTGAAAAGTCTTGCTTTTGTTAGTTTGTCTATGGCCTTGGCATTCTCTTCATATTTAAAACTGAGTAAGATCACCTCAAGTGGACGCCCCTTTTCTCACTTAGTCATGGAATTCTATTTAATATACAGGGTGGTCCAAACTGTATTCCGGAAACTTCGGCAACATATTTTTATAACAACTTTGCTCTGTTTTTTTTTTTGATCATATATCGGTACAATATTAATAATATCAACTAGTAAATTTCACTAAAGAGCGAAAATACGAGATATATTTTTAGAAATACAATTTTTAAACTCTTAAGCAGGCAGTACAATGACTATCAAACTGGATGACATAAATGTCACAAATAAAATTAAAATGGAAAGAGGAGTCCGACAGGGAGATACTGTTTCCCCCAAACTTTTTACACTGGCCCTGGAGGACGTATTTAAGAAGCTGAACTGGGACAAGAAGGGTATTAGGGTAGATGGTGGGATGTTTAACCACTTGCGCTTCGCTGATGATGTCGTTGTCCTGGCCTCATCATTGGAAGAACTTCAAACAATGCTCGAACAACTTCACCACACATCTGCGCAAGTAGGTTTAAAAATGGATTTGTCTAAAACTAAAACCCTATATGAAAATGAAGAGCAAGTTATTGTTAATGGACAAAGGATTGAGAACGTTAAAGAGTATATATATCTAGCTCATGCCATAAAACTCGGCAAGGAAAATCAAACAACCGAAATTTCTAGAAGGATCAAACTCGGATGGGCAGCTTTTAGTAAACTTAACTTTATATTCAAAAGCAAAATCCCAAATAACCTAAAAAGAGACGTTTACAACAAATGCGTCTTGCCTGTCATGATCTATTGAAAATATTTTTAATCAATAAATCGCGTTGTAAAACAATGATGTGCAAAAAATCTCCGATCTAGATATTGTGGTTCTCCAGAAACTTCTAACGCACGTTCAGCCTCGGACACCCTGTATATGTAAAATGAGTAAAGAAAATGAATAAAGCATTCAGACTTTATCTGTGACACGGTATATGATCCGTTACACAAAATAAATTTACCTGGAATCAATATGTGTGTGATTATCCTCAAGGTGACGTTGTAAGCCTCGTTTTGTTGTATATCTCTTATTACAGTGTGTACATGCAAACAACTGTCGGTCTTTCAGTGGCAAATGAATTTTCTTGTGACTGAGAAAATTTGATTTATATTGCGTTTGAAAGCCACATGTGGTACAATGAAAGACTTTTTCCTCAGCTTCTTCCGATCTAATAACAGAATAATTAAATATTACAGTCTTGTAATCGTACAAAATATTTTTCATATAAAGGTGCGTATTCATTATCCGAACGAACGAACGAACGAACGAATGAAAGTGCGGTATATTTAGACGGGGACCGAACGCATGCGGCCGTTCGTTCGTTCGTGCGCTCGACCATCCGCTTCGAGTCGGTACATCAAAGGCGTTTAGACGTCATGGTACAAAGAATACAAGGTATGATCGATAGCGGCTCCAATTTCGTTCAGTTCGCGCATACCACCTGTGACGTCACTAGGAAAATAATGAGTAAAAAAAAATAAAGAAAGTTGACAGGAGATCTGCATTTTTTGGGGTTATGGTTAAGAATTGTTTATTTTTAAGACTTTTTAGTTCGTTTAATTTAATAATTACTAAAACCAGCAGTTCTAAAAATATATTTAAAAATAATAATTATCTATTAACACGGATTTGGACGATACGTAAGAATACTAAATTTATTTCTATATTCGGTATAAAATTGTTTATTAGGTTTTTAGTTTGTGATGTTCATGGTAAATAATTTTCATTTTCATTGCCTCTGAATTCACATGAGGACAGAGTTGAGGATATCTATGGAAAAGTAACCACAAGAGGAATTGTTACATCATTTAAAAAATGTTGGGAAGTTTATTGTTTCCCATCGAGAAGTAGAAAATGCCAATGCAGATGAACGTATTGTAATTGTGATAGAAGTAATTCTAAGGGTGAAGTTTATTATAATTAGTGGAAGTAATACCAAGGGTGAAGTTTATTATAATTAGTGACTTGTGCTTCTTTTTATATGTAGAAGTTTCTGGTTTTGAGAATAAATCGGTTGAACGACACCCAAAATTTAAAGGAAGTATTTGCATACCCAGAATATGCCCATCAAGGATTATATAGCTCAAATTTCCTTTAATGGTAGGCAATTATTCAATGCAAATTAACTTTTTAAGTGACTAAAATATTAAATAGTTTACAATATGGTATATCACTAAAAATATATTACTTTTAGGTACAATTAGGGCCCGATACATTTCAAAAAGTAGAATATTATTTTATATTAAATGAGGTATTGTACTAACAATCAATTTATATTAATAACGGAGATTAAAAATAACAGAATAAATAGTTCTTTTCTTATACTACAAAAATAAACTATAGAATACAACAATATTTAAAAAAAATAAAAGTGATGTTCCGGCCGAGATTCGAACTCCGGTCTCTCGCTTCCCTAGCCCGACTCCTTATGCACTGCTCCATAGTAACTTGCTTAGCGATAATTCAATGACGGTATATAAACAAAAAAAAAACAGGTTTATAACAATATCTTGACGATTTGAACTGGCGCGCGAATGAAGAAATGCTTGCGGTCTTCTCGTGCGGTTCTATCGTGCGGTCCCCGTCCATACCACTAACGAACATTCGTTCGTTCGTTCGTGCGGATAATGAATACGCACCTTAAGGTGTTTCAAAATTCGACAATAAACCCAGGTTTTAGCCATATATTTTTTAAATGTCAAATTTAACAAATACCCGATAACAACAGCGCAAATTTTATTAGGTCATTTTTAATCTATCGGGTGCGTCTCAAAAGTGGCTCACCCCTATAATATAAAAAAAAGAGGAAAGAAAAAATATAAAAGTTATAGTTGTGAGCCACTTTTGAGACGCACCATTTTAGAACAAAAACTTATTCGCAAATATTCGCGATTTTACTACATATGGCTTTTTCAACGGTAAAATGCCAGAAAAAAATCACTGGGTGGCTTTGATAAAAAAATTACTGTTATGTATGATACCACGAATATCCGAAAAACCGTTAAAATTCGGATACTTTAAATTAGTAGTGGGAACTATCGAATGAATACTATCGAAACATTCGATAGTTGCAATTCATTCGAATAATTCGATAGTTAATAAGAAAACATTCGTTGAAAACTATTCGAATAAAAATTATCGAATAGGTCCGTCATCTGCCTTGAAATATTGTATTCTAGTAATTCGGCAGCAAAAACCATTCATTTATAAAATTCATTCATTTATGAAATTCATTTATTCGTCAGGATCGATTATAATAAAATATTAACTGAATTTTAGTTGTCGCCCGGCGACGTAGGTTTCTTTCCGAGAAACCCGACAGCGGTCGGTGGCATTGCTATGAAAGAAGCCGGCATGTTTGATTTTTTGCGGAGTCATATATAGATAAGGGCACATTATTTTTTTTATTGAGTATGAGGGATATTATTTTTTTTATTGAGTTAGTTAGGGATAGTATGTCTATATATTCTGCATTTTTTTATTAATATTCTGTTGTTACACTGCAATAATACTTGTTATTTTGGATGTAGGAGAATGATTTTTAATGTTTTTAAGCAAAGACTGGTTTAATAAATAATAATAACAGTAATAATTTGTTATACTAATTAACAACAAAATTTAAAATCATTTAATATAAACATTTTTTTAAGTAGTAGCAAAATATAAACAAGAAATTAGATGTCAAAATTATTTATATTAGATCCTATTTAAAAATAATATAGTCTCTAAAATTTTTTTTATGTGTGGCAACGTTGGTTTATTAAATAATAATAATTACAGAACTAATTTGTTATATTAACAACAAATTTTAAAATCATGAAATATAAACATTTATTAATTTTCTAAGCATGCAGTGTAATGGAAGGAAAATATAAATAAAATTAGAAATCAAAATTATTTATATTAGGTGCTTTATATTACTATTTAAAATTATATTTACTTTTACTGGCATTTACTTTAAAAATAAATGAAATATTTCTTCGCAAAAAACTACATGTAAGAGAATTAGCATAAACAAAATACAAACATCGTTAACTTTTTTTAAATTGGCACGTATAAAACTTTCAATTTAATTTTCTCACCCCATAGTTTGAGTTCGATAACCCCATTTACTTAACCACATTACTTAAATATGATTATTAAGTTCAACTAATTCATATTATTAAAACATCTAAAATACAAATATGTATTTTTAAAATTAATTATAAGTTCATCTCATCCCTCTTAAAAAATGCTACTTCTCAAAATTTCCCATTAAAAAATAGACCATATAAAATTAAATAATTGAAAGATCGGACTACGAAAAATCACACAAATTTTTGGAAAAATTTTGACCACCTGCACATGCACTCAATCGTCAATAAATAAAATTAAAAAATAACTACTATTTTAGTATTTTAACTATTTTAATAAACGCAAAAATAGCACAGTATTTATACGGCGAAGTTATAAGAATTTGGAAGAACTAATAATGCACTGACGCATACAAAAATCAAACGAATACTAAATTTCGTTTATCAAAACCATTCGATAGTCGTGGCTCAACGATAACCATTTAGTCGCACGGCGAGGTTGTCACATATGCTTTAGTATACAAATGAATGAATGATTTTATTCGAATAAAACCATTCGATAGTTGAAATCATTCATTCATTAACCATTCGATAGTCTAATTCATTCGATAGTTCCCATCGCTACTTTAAATACAAAAAGTGTTTTTTTTTAATTCTCCCTCTAATAAAAAATAATATACAGGGCGTTCCATTAAAAAAAACGAAGAAAAACTATTTCATATTTTAAAAAGTTTGGCATACAATTTTGAACACCCTATATAGTTAAAGATAACGACATTTGTAGCAAAGTATGTACAAACCCACTACAGTAAATACCTAATACAGTTTTGATTTCAGGGCATTTTTCGTATTTTTAATAATTTTTTGAAAAAAGGCTGGAAAAAAATATTTTTTACTTATCCATTAATATCTTGGAAACTATCAAAACATATTTAATAATATCTTAGGATTATGTAAAGTGATCAAAAAAGAAGCCAAAAATGCAATAATATACTCTCTAGCATACTCTCTAGCACGTGTGCAAAAACTACACTAAAACACTATATCTTATAGAAAATAAAATATTGTGCGTTGAATTTGAGGGATTTCATCTGGAAAATTATTAATTTGGAAGAAAACCGGCAACAAGCGGCAGAAAATAATAATATTTCCGTGCAGTCTTCTGGTCGCAACGAGCAACGGACGGCCAGGACTAGCGATGGGAACTATCGAATGAATTAGACTATCGAATGGTTACTGAATGAATGATTTCAACTATCGAATGGTTTTATTCGAATAAAATCATTCATTCATTTGTATACTAGAGCATACGTGACAACCTCGCCGTGCCACTGAATGGTTATCGTTGAGCCACGACTATCGAATGCTTTTGATAAATGAAATTTAGTATTCGTTTGATTTTTGTATGCGTCAGTGCATTATTAGTTCTTCCAAATTTTTATAACTTCGCCTTATAAATACTGTGCTATTTTTGCGTTTATTAAAATATTTAAAATACTAAAATAGTAGTTTTTTTAATTGACGATTGTGTGCGTGTGCAGGTGGTCAAAATTTTTCCGAAAGTTTGTGTGATTTTCCGTAGCCCGATCTTTCAATTATTTAATTTTATATGGTATATGGTCTATTTTTTAATGGGAAATTTTGAGAAGTAGCAATTTTTAAGAGAGATGAGATGAACTTACAATTAATTTTAAAAATACATATTTGTATTTTAGATGTTTTAATAATATGAATTAGTTGAACTTAATAATTATATTAATTAATGTGGTTAAGTAAATGGTTATCGAACTCAGACTATGGGGTGAGAAAATTAAATTAAAAGTTTTACACGTGCCAATTTAAAAAAAAGTTAACGATGTTTGTATTTTGTTTATGCTAATTCTCTTACATGTAGTTTTTTGCGAAGAAATATTTCATTTATTTTTTAGTAAGTAAATACCAGTAAAAGTAAATATTATTATTATTAAATAGTAATATAAAGTACCGAATATAAATAATTTTGATTTCTAATTTTTATTTATATTTTCCTTGCATTACACTGCACGCTTAGAAAATTAATAAATGTTTATATTTCATGATTTTAAAATTTGTTGTTAATATAACAAATTAGTTCTGTAATTATTATTATTTAATAAACCAACGTTGCCACAAAAAATTGAGAGACTATATTATTTTTAAATAGGATCTAATATAAATAATTTTGACATCAAATTTGTTGTTTATATTTTGCCACTACTTAAAAAAATGTTCATATTAAATGATTTTAAATTTTGTCGTTAATAGGTATAACAAATTATTACTGTTATTATTATTTATTAAACCAGTCTTTGCTTAAAAGCGTTAAAAATAATTTTCCTACATCCAAAATAACAAGTATTATTGCAGTGTAACAACAGAATATTAATAAAAAAATGCAAAATATATAGACATACTATACCTAACTAAATAAAGCCATACCAACATATGGCAACAGCGCCTTTCATAATGTAGTTTTTGTGTAAATATTAGCACCTCAATAAAAAAAATAATGTGTCCTTATTTTTATCTACTCCGCAAAAAATCAAAGATGCCGCCTTCTTTCATAGCATTGCCACCGACCGCTGTCGGGTTTGTCGGAAAGAAAGCTACGTCGCCGGGCGACAACTAAAATCCAGTTAATATTTTATTATAATCGATCCTGACGAATAAATGAATTTCATAAATAAATGAATTTTATAAATGAATGGTTTTTGCTGCCGAATTACTAGAATACAATATTTCAAGGCAGATGACGCGTCTATTCGATAATTTTTATTCGAATAGTTTTCAACAAATGTTTTCTTACTATAGTCTGTGAAACGAATAACTTTGAATTTGACAGTTCCCGCGCGCTTTTGTAGTGTTAATTTTATTAGGTTAGCAACTTGCGGCCATGCTGACGCAATGCCGTCTCTAATAGAACAGCCCCGGAGTGAGATTTATGACGTCACGCTAGTTAAATACTACAGATTAATAAATATGTTGTAGAATACATGGAAAAAATTTCCTCGTATTTTAAAACTGATATAGTTTACATGAAATATACATAATATACAGTTAATAACTTTTTTAATAATATTAATTCATTATTATTTATTGTTTTTGTTTATTTTTAATATTTTGTTTATTTTTTAAAATTATTATTCTTAACACTAACTATCTACATTGACTATGGCTGAAATCGTACTCCATCCTAACCTAAATCCCAAGAAAATCAAAAATTTTAGAATAATTTTACATATAAAATGACAGCGATCTTTATTTTATAGCCATCGCTGACGCCTTTTTTCTATGATATTGTATTATTTGCAAATATAATTTTTCGAACATTGATACTTGCAAAATATACATATAAATTTTGTGAATGCAAATAATAATACATCACTATTAGTAGATATTGAATGTTTTTTGTTAAATTAGATCGATTTTCAAACACCAAAATTTAAAATATATTTTACATTTTACCCATTATCTTACGTACCTATTCATTATTTGTATATTGTAAAACATTTGCTGCATTTGTATGGTTTATAATTTATTTGCCAAAGTATTTATTACTATAAAGAGGTATATATATTGTATTTATTAACTGTATATTATATATATTTCATGTAAACTATATCATTTTTAAAATACAAACCAAAAATACGAGGAATAATTATGTTTTCCATGTATTTTACAACATATTTATTAATCCTTAGTATCTAATTAGCGTGACGTCATAAATCTCGCTCCGTGGCTGTTCTATTAGAGACGGCATTGGTTTGATATTTAGAAATGTCAAACGCTGATGACATTTTACTTTTGGCAATTATGACATTTCGGGTTGATTTTTGCAAGAAGAGGAAGAACTGTACTTGTTTTATTATTTTCCTTTTCTATTTCACGAAAGTAAAAAGAGTTACCTATCTGATTCGTTCAGGTACTCAATTTAAAGAATATCAGTAACTTTTTTGACAGAGGGATTTTATATTTGCCATATTGGTAAAAAATAACGGTCAAAATTCAAAGTTATTCATTTTATAGACTATATAATTATTATCATTAACAAAATGTTTTTGTTAAAAAATTTAGAACTGAATCATCCATACATTGATATTAATTTAACCATACGGCAGAGCCGCAAGCTCACAGAAAACATTAAATCTTTTTTTGATTTAAATCATTTTAATGACTTAAAGTCATTTGATTTTAAGTCATTTTTAGAAAGCTGACATAAGACTTAAAATTTAAGTCTTTTTGAAACTGATTTGTGATTTAAATGTTTATTCCGAAATTGAAAAAGATTTAAGTCTTTTTATAAAAGGCTTAGAACTAATCGATATTGCTATCTATAGGCGAAGATACACGTTTTTTCTGCAATCCATCAAATAAAATATATCTGAAAATACCGGGGGTAACAATAATAAATTTACCTGGAACCCATATGATCAACGTCAAAGTGGACTTTTAATCTTTGTTTTTCCGTATATTTCTTATCACAGTGTGCACAAGCGAACAACTGTCGTTCATCTGGGGCCAAGTGAATTTTCTGGTGTCGTTGCAAGTGTGTTGAATAGGGTGTTTGGTAGCCACAAGTGGAACATTTATGGATATTTTTCCGCGCAGCCTTGGACCTAAAATTATTTTTAAATATTTGTCTTGTAATTGCGGAAAACAATTCTAAAATGGTAGTGGTAGCTTAACCACTAAGAAAAAGATAAATATAGTTGACTCGCATTGTAAGTAGGTGATAGAGATGGTTTAGAAATTACGATCACTATAGCTATCGAATTATTCCAATGAATTGCAACTATCGAATGTTTCGATAGTATTCATTCGATAGTTCCCACTACTAGCCAGGACGTTAGTGTGCGCTGTTTCATTTGATTTAATGGTTTTAGAGGTAGGTGCGGCCTGGCCGGTGCGACCTGGTCGTCAGTGTGTTTCAGCCCTAAGGTGTAAAATTTGGTAAGTGTTATTATTAATAAAATAGTTTGTTTTATTTATGTTGTTTTATTTATTCCTGTGGAATATTACAAATTTGTATTTAATATAATAATAAACGCGGGAAGTTTCTTGAAGATTGAAAGTAAGAAATAGTTCTTTTTTATATTTTTTTGGTATGTGGTGTTTTATTCTTATTTGTTTTGTATTAACACATACCATTTTTTTAAAGAAAATAACTCGATTACATTTTATTGTTACAGTTTTTTTTCACAATATTTTGAAGTAATCTCTTATCAGTATATTAATTTCCTGCTATGCGTTACAGTTGTACCAACTTATTTATCTGTAAAATAAAATAAACTACTTTGAAATTAAAATGACAGACACCTCTATCACTGTCGAGGATCTTGTCGTTTGAGAGACTGTAGCTATCTTTCTAAAGCAAGTCGTTACTTCAGATATGACACAGATAAACATTAGCATTTTATATATGTAGATGTGAGGAAGGCTACACGCAAATACATTTACCTGGAATGAATATGATTCTCCTCAATGTGATGACGTAAGTTTTGTTTTGATGTATATTTCTTATCACAGTGTGCACATGCAAACAACTGTCGCTCTTCCGGTGCCAAATGGGTGTTCTTGTGGTCGCGAAGACTTGCCTTATGTAGCGTTTCAAAGAAACATATGGCACATTTATAGACTTTTTTCTCAACTACTTGCGATCTAATAAAAGAATATTTAAATATTAATAAAATAAAAGAATATTTAAATACATATAATATCGCGCGTACGTTACCCTATTATACTTATTATCATTAACAAAATGTTTTTGTTCAAAAATTTAGAACTGAATCGTCCATATGTTGATAATAATTTACCCCTTTGAAGAAAAAGATTGAAGGAGTATAATTCCTAGATCATGTGGATAAATCAACGCCATAAGTTTAGCATTAAAAAATACGTCTCCAACATCACGACATGCCATTATCAAACCTTCTTTATTGCACTTATCAAACGTTCATTAGGTTTGTCTTTCTCGAGGGCCTTACTTTGCGCCCATGCGCATTAAAAGTTGCACGTATTTCCGAAATAAGAACAATTTTATACGGTTTAGAAAGTTCAAATCGTCCTATTGCTGCCAAAAGTCACTAACTAACATTTTTCCGTATAACCTGAAAATTCGATCGCTAACTATATTTTGAAGCGGAGAATCGATTGAAAAAGCCATTAACGATTTTTGGCTATTTATGTTGTATTTTAATACCGAATAGTTACTAACTATAACATCTTTATGGAATGCAATTTATCTTTACACGCGTTTTTCTCGGAAGTAATAAAAAGTAAGTTATACTCTGTTTTTTTTCTCAGGTAAGATTTCGACAGACGATGGCAGAAGAAAAACAGATGACGTCCCATACCAATCTATTCATTTTACTAAAAAAAGTTTCTAATAATTTTTAAGTTATCTATGGATGGGTTTAAATATAAATCCGTCATACGTCGTGTCTTGTTGTTTTTAACCAGTTTTATTGGTTTATTTAAAAAATGACAGATCGTAATTCAATTTTATTGGTTTGACGGAACGATGAACGACAAACGAACGCCGATGCGTATGAACTCGCCTTTAGATTTTTGTCATTTTTGACGCTTGTCAAAGTCTTGCCAAATTATAGGTTATAATTTTGTGTCAACTTTTGTTAAATACCCTGCGTTTTTTTAAGATGATGCAGGCTCTGGTGAACAATAGGTCCCCACGCATTTAACACTTTTTTGGGATTTTTTTGCAAGATTATCTTAAACTGAATATTTTTAAGCATAAAAATTGTTGGATGAATGTGTTTTATCTTTAAAAAGCGGCAAAAAACGTATTTTAGGTACAGTCAACGGGAGGAAAAATCGAGTTAAAATTAACTGTAGACCCAGAGCAAAAAGTTTATCACATATTAATACTTTATTACCTTATATAGACGTGAAAGTCTTCTACACCAATTAAGCACAAAAATCGTAAAGTTTGTATAATCTTCTTTCGTAAGCATAAAAATTAATAAAATATAAGGATCACAACTAAAACACATACTAAAAACTTTATGACTGTTCGATATCGACATCAATCGATCATCGGTATGTCATCTATAGGCCTGCAGAAAAATAATGTCAACTGTGACGGTTCAAAAAATTAAGATAATATGATTTTCTAAGTGAATTAAAGTTGTTGTGTATAAAGGTAGGTGTTATTATTAATAAAATAGTTTGTTTTATTTACCTATGTTGTTTTATTTATTCCTGTGGAATATTACAAATTTGTATTTGTACATAAAAGCAATTGATAAATATAATCATTTGCGGTAGTTTCATAAGGTTCTACGAAAGTATAATTTAATAGTTCTTTTTTTTTATTTTTTTGGTATGTAGTGTTGTTTGTTATGCATTAACACAGCCCGTTTATTTAAATAAAATAACTCAATTACATTTTTTCAGTTTTATACAGTTTTTTTCACAATATTTTGAAGTAATCACTTGTTATCTTGGAGGTGTTATTTTAAATATATTAGCCTGCGTTCCAGGTGTACCAACTATAGGTTTGTAAAATAAAATAACTACTTTGAAATTAAAATGACAGACACATCTATCACTGTCAAGGATCTTCTCGTTGGACAGACTATAGTGACTTTTGGCAGCAATGGGACGAAATTATACATTGTTATGGAAACCAACTTTTCATTGTCATCATATTGTCATAATCATATGTCATAATCCAAAGTTAGATATTCTCCCATTATTTGGACGCTTGTACATTGGTTAGTCTGGGTTATTTGGAGGTGTTAATGCATTGGTTAGCCCTGAGTTATTTGGGGGTATTAATGCATTGCATTTAGGTTAGGTTGGTGGGGAGTGTTTGAAGTACGCAGATCACATCGATTTCGGAATCTTACTGAACAAATCCAGGGAAAAAATATTTTTACACAAGGGGTCGCGCTTAACTGTTTTTAATTTTAATTCAATATTCATTGTTTTCAAATGTTTTATTATTAGACTTTTTTACATTTTTGTGAATGTATAAATGATTTCTTAGTATAAAGTTGCATTATATTAATTTAAATTATATTACATCGATATTTAAAATTCAAATATTATGGCATACTGTGTCAGTTAACCTTCTAAAATGTCATCTTGATAACAAAAGGTTATCATAGAGGAATTTTCGCATTGAAATGTAAGTGGAAATTTGGAATTTTCAATTATTTTTCCTCCAAGATGCAGTGGCAAATCCAACAAAACTGTCTTTATTAACAATTCAAATGTCAATGGGATCCACAATAATAAAATTTGATTTTAACTGATTTCGTGGACGCTTTTGTTGTGACAAGACCGTTTGATTTGTCGAATTATTGTGCGTATTAAATTCCTTCAGAGTTTTGTGCTTTTGCAGTCAAGTTTAGGAAAATGTTTTTTTAAAATTAACTGTAGACCCAAGAGGCACAGTTTGGTGGATTTAATACTCACTTGACTCTGGGCAGAGAAGTCTTATACACCAATGAAGTTGCCATCGATAAAGTTTGTATTTGTATAGACTCTTTAATTTTCATTTTTTATCATGGAGTTTAATTGTTGTACAACCTGGTTTCCGAAGGATACAATGGTAAGTAAATTAAACATATCTACTTACAGTTATAGATTTTTTAAATTAGTACTGCTAATAAATGCTACTTGCTGAGCAATATTTAATTTTTACGGTGCATGTAAGGGAATTAAAGGACGCGTATTTTATATTGATCAGCATATGGGTTATTACATCTAATTTAATTTGTTTTTTTATTTATATCTTGTTTTATTTAAACTGTGGAATATTACACCAAAATTATATTTGTGTTTAAGTTATATTGATAGGATAAAATTATGTAAACTGCCTGCTATTTGCTGAAAAGCTTGAAAGATTAAATTATAACTCTTTTTAATTTTTGGTATATACTATGTCTTGTTCTTGTTTAATATATGTTTTAACATACCGTTTTATTAAATAAAATAACTCAATATGCATTTAATCAGTTTTATACAGTTTTTAATATATTTTGAAGTAATCACTTGTCATCTTGTCAATCAAATTTTTAAATATATCTGCTATGCGTTCCAGTTGTACCAACTTATTTCTTTGTAAAATAAAATAACTACTTTGAAATTTCTTATGTATGTCTAAATTTATTTTAAATTTACTAAAACAACCCCCTTCCCCGCACCCCTCTCTTCCAACGACGCTTCTTCCTCCGACTACCAGAGCGCCCTTTGTATAATAAAATAGAAATGTATTATAAGTTGCCTACATTTACTAGAAAGCGCCACCGGTCATGGATAAATGGCAAGTTTAAATTGCGAGCCCGTAATCATTTAGGTCGCGAAATTATTTTGGGTCGCGACCGTTATACGCAATTTTAATTCAATATTCATTGCTAAGAAAACTATACAAAACAGAAATAATTTACATTTTGTGAATGTATAAATGATTTCTTAGTATAAAGTTGCATAATAATCTAATTTAAAATATATTACCGCTCTCATTATTTAAAATTCGAAAAGTGTTTATATGTCCAGTTTCAAAGTAAAATTGCTATCTTTGATTTAAAAAGTTTTATTTACTCCATAAATAATAATGGTGAAAAAGTGGCATTGAAATGACGGTTCATTAAAAATAGTTTTTCCTCAAGATGTGTGAACTGTGAACTGCAAAAACCATCGTGGATAATTAAGCATAACGTCGGTTTAATTGTTTCATAGGTGGTTTCCGACATGCGTACCATAAAAATAAAGTTAAACATATGCAACACACTGTTATAGATTTATAAAATGGTACTGAAAAAATAAATAATAAATGCTGAGCAGTTAAACAATATTTGGCGATATAATTCCGTGATTAAAGACGCTGCGTTTTATATTAACACGATCAGAAATGATTTCATCTAATTTAATTTGTTTTTCGCGACCATAGACAGGTCTCAACAAAAAGCAAGACTTTTCAAAGATTGAGGAAGTCGAATTATTATATAGCGTTGGCCAGTTGAGTTCAAATCATCGCGAAAAGTCGCACTCGTCAAACCTGCCTGCTAAATAAAACGAAAACCGCCAAAGATTGAAGCATAACTGAACGAACTGTTGAATATACTATTTTAGTCTTTTTGCTTATTACTATTATTTTATTATCGTACAAAATAAGAACACTTTGTATGCTTTACATTTTACATTTATGAAGAACATAATAATTACTGTGATTATAATTATTGTGATTACATCGCTAACCTAGACAAAACGAAGGTCCTTGTATAATAAAATAGAAATTATAAGAATTATAAGTTTTTAATCTTTTTGATTTAGAATAAGTGCTTTATATTTTATGGATAGAATGCAACAATGTTAATATTTTTGGAAAGCCTTGTGAAAATTTTAGGTTTATGTTTTTGTTTTATATCGAAACCGTTGTACGCAATCTGGCGCTTATTGTTCCGGTCGCTAATACAACGGCAAACATAATAATTTTTTTGTATTTTGAAGAATAATGCTTTTATTTCGTTTACCATAATAATCTTTCAAAATCTAATCTTTTGTTATTTTAATAAGAGGAAGTGTTTACGTTTCCGTTTATTTAAAGTAATGTTTTATATCTTGTTATGTCCAGAAATTATTGTTTATTTACCGATGGAAATAAATTTATTTAATTTTAATAAACGCTTTTAATTAAACAAGCTTGCTGTGAACTGCTCTACTACAAAAACCATCGTGGATCGTGGCATAACGTCGGTTTCCAATGTTTCATAGGTATTTCATACTCTTTTATTTAAGGCCAGTTAAACAAGCGCGGTAATAAATTTGAATAAACAATATGTTACCGATATTTCCGGTACAGCGTTGACGCGTCCGAAATTTTCAGTTTGTTATGGTCGCGACCGTTGCTAGAATAGCGCCAAATAGTGTTTACATTGTCCTTATGGGCACTTTCCAATCTAAACTTGTTTCGTTTATCTATGAAGTTAGTTATTGTCAGAAATAGTTAAAATCATGTTAAAATATTAAAATTTACAAGTTATAATTAGATATTTTATATTATTTCAAAAACAAAAACATAATAGTACAGCGTAATGTTGATATGCAGGTCCAAAACAAAAAGTGCAAAAAGTTTCAGTGATTTTAGTGTTGTCGGATATTTTTATTCGTGAAATAGAAATATTGCGTTTGGATTGCAGAACTAAAAGTGGAAGTTTTATTGCAATGTAAGTAAGCGTTTGTACATTTTATATTTTACTTTTTTCATACCTACGACAAATTTACATATACTGAAATTTTATAATTAAAATGTTAGAAAACAAGCTTGTAATCCTTTATTTGACAAAATTGTTAGTAATAAGCTTGTATTCCTTGTGTGATATAATTGTTACAGTCTAAAAAATGTAAATTTAAAATATAATATATTACTTTACAGGCATTCAAAAAATGAAATTTTTTGAGATATTAAAAACACGAGAGGCGCTTTATTATTTACTTTCATTTCTTAACATGACAGACGAAGTTCTAAAGGGGGATATTTTGTGCTTGTTTTTTGCGTTTTTTAATTTAAAAATTGTATTAATTACTCTTTTATCGACCGCTTTATATAGCCAAGAATGCAAGTGTGTTCAGTGAGAAATTAATTTGAAGTTTGTGCAATTGTATTTCTAATTTTTTTCGTTGGATTTTCTAAATACTCGTAAAAATGACTCGAAAGTGTTGTGTGTGAAAGTTCTAATATAAAGGTCCCCGAATTATCTTTTCATAGGCAAGTAAATTATTCAGTTGTTCTTTTATTTATATTAAGCCACATGCATACTTTCTGGTTAGATTTCCTAAGAATATTGATATTTGTTGGGAGTGGGTAAATGTATTTTTTATACAATTTAATTTTTGTGACAGTAAACATTCGATTTATTGTTCAAATATAAGCATTTTACAAATTAAATTTTTAAAATTAATGTTCAAATTTGGCGCGCGGACGATAAATGGAAGTCTTTGATATGTTTGCGACAGTTTCCATAGTGATTTAGGGTGGGGATCCTTGACATTTCTATTTGACGATTCATTTGACACATTTGAATTTAATTTGAAATGTTGTGGATTTGTCAGTCTTTACGGAGCTTAATTTATGTTATTTATTATTTATTCTACTACTGATAGTTGTATAAAGGTAGTAAATCTAGATGGAAATTGTGGCAGAACTTAAATTAACAGTGACACTATCGCGATTTATCGAAAAAAAAGACTCTAAAATAGTTGGTTGTGTAGCGTGCGGTAGATCTCAGCAAAAATCGAGTGAAATAATGGAACAACTTTTCGCTAGTAAGTGACTATATAATATACATACATGTAGTAAACCGATCATTTACGAAATTCACTTAAATTAACTAATTATATATTTTTTCATGCATTTTTGCTTTTATTTACTACTTGTCAAAGATTAGATGTCAAAACAATTTGACTTACCTGCTTCAGTAGCGTATCGGATGTTTATGGTTATGAATAATTATTATAACTTAACTACGAGACATGTTTTTTAAGTAAGTACCGTTTTGCGATTCCGCCGCCGCAGCGCTACGGTCGGCGTTCCGCGCATGCGCGCTGGTTACCTACATCTCTTGTCTATGCACAGACGCCAGTACAGTCTGATTCTTCATTGTATACGTTGTTTATTGAGTGTTTAAGATGCCTCCGACAATCGTGAGCCCCGCCGATTGTGAAGTACGGGCTGTCATACGATTTCTTAGTGCTAAAGGCGTAAAACCGATCGATATTCATCGTGAGATCTGTGAAGTTTACGGACAAACCATTATGAGTGATGGAATGGTAAGGAAAAGGGTGAGAGCATTTAAAGATGGCCGCACAAATGTGCATGATGAAGAACGGAGTGGGCGTCCTTCGGTCGTTAATGAAGATTCGGTGCAGAAAGTGGACAAAGAGGTGAAAGAAAACAGACGCTTTACAATTTCATCATTGTGCGACTACTTTCCTCAATGTTCTCGTAGTGTTTTGTATCGCATTGTGACCGAGAACTTGAATTACCGGAAATTGTGTTCACGTTGGGTTCCGAAAATGTTGATGGATTTGCACAAAACCCAACGTTTAGGCAGTGCATTGACTTTCCTTGAGCAGTACCACAATGAAGGTGAAGATTTTTTAGACAAAATTGTTACTGGTGACGAAACATGGGTGGCCTACGAAACACCAGAATCGAAACAACAGTCCATGGAATGGCGACATTCATCATCACCCAAAACAGTGAAGTTTAAGCAAACAATTTCTGCCCGGAGAATCATGTGCAGTTTTTTGGGACAGAAAAGGAGTATTGCTAGTGGAGTTTCTGCCTCGTAATGAGACAATCAAGGCAGCATCTTATTGTGAGACATTGAACAATCTGCGCCGTGCAATCCAAAACAAAAGACGTGGCAAGTTGAGTAAGGGTATTGTTTTGCTGCATGATAATGCCCGTCCACATGTGGCTAATCGGACCAAAGATCTCATCAAATCTTTTAAATGGGAAACTCTGATCATCCTCCATACAGCCTGATCTGGCACCCAGTGACTACCATTTATTCCTGCACTTGAAGAAACACCTGGCGGTCAGCGTCTTCAAGACGATAACGAAGGCAAAACAGTTGTGATACAGTGGTTAACCAGTCAGGCGGCAGAATTTTATGAGGAGGGTATTGAAAACTGGTGCCACGTTATGACAAGTGCCTCAATATTCACGGAAATTATGTAGAAAAGTAGATTAAGGTACAGGCTTTCATGTAAAAATAAAATTATTGCGATATCTTTGCACGTTTTTTTTAAATTCCAAAACGGTACTTACTTAAAAAACATGCCTCGTATTTTTATTAGGATTTTATATTTTATAACAATTTTAATAACTACCAACATTTATTCACAACGTAAAATAAAAAAAATACATTGAGTCTACCCCACGTCTACCCTACATCATAGTTTTACACTTTTTAAATAAAATTAGAACGGCACTGATAAACCGGAATTTAAGTCGGCCATATTTGAGTCCCATCGTCGTGGATCTAAGATTTTTGATACGCTCCTTCCTTACTCTTTTTAGTCAAAGATTACACGAAAATAAATTTACCTGCCATCAACATGATTCTCCTCAAAGTGACGTCGTAAGAAATGGCCTGATTTATATGTCTTATCACAGTGCGTACATGCAAACAACTGTCGTTCTTCCGGTGCCATGTGAATTTTCTTGTGACTGCGAAGACTTGTACTACGTAGCGTTCGAAAGCCACATATGGCACATCTAAAGACCATTTGCTCAGCTTCTTTCGGTCTAATAAAAGAATATTTAAATATTACTTGAAACCCTACAAACTATTTTTCATATCAAGTGTTTCAAAATTCGCCCCTATAAACCCACTTTTTTAGCCATATATTTTTTAAATGTCAAATTTAACAAATACCCGATGACAACAGCGTAAATTTTATTATGTTATTTTTAATATATTTTAGAACAAAAACTAACTCCAAAGTCAAAGGGTATAGCCAGATTAATATAGGAAATCTGCCCCCGCGGCTTTTTGACTGGCACTTTGGGGGTCGATTTGGTGTCGAATCAAAATAATTCACATAAATTTTTAGCTCTTTAACTGAAACGGTTTTCGAGATTTTCAAAAAAAAACTGTTTTTTCAATTTTATTTTTATAGTAAAATTCAAAATTAATTAATGATGATTTTTTTTCTAATTCTTAGCAGGGTTGGCAAATATCATGATATTTATATAAATATCAAATATCGGATATATATCCGATATATATCTGATATATATCCGATATATATATCAAGATTTGATATTTATTTTTTATGTAAAACTGCGTTTAGTATCAAGTAAAAACAAGAGCTCAATCAAATATTTTTATTTCAACTTAATTATTGTTGCTTAGTACATAAGAGGAACAAAATTAAAACAAAAATATATATAAAAATTGGTGCCGGGAGGCAAGGCACGTATAGTGTGACCAACGGATCTGTAGCTACGGGGTATCGGTAGGGGAACGCAGTTGTAAACAAAACACGCACAATTTCATTCATAAAATAGGCATGGGCGTACGGTGTTTTATGAAAATAATGTGTATCATAAATAGAAATTCTGATTAATAATTTTTTTTCAAAAAACTTTATCCTGTTTGAATTGTTACTGTTGAGTTAGCCGATAAACACACTAAAAGCTTTTATTAAAGCTCCCTTAAATATTTTGAATAATTTTATTATTATGTGTTGTTAATATAATAGAAAAAATAATTACAGCTGGGGGTTGGAACCTTTGGTGTTACACAGCAAAATAAAACACTAAATCAGCACAATACACCAAAACACTTTTACTTTTACACTGGACGCACGTTTCGCTAACCATATCTGCCATCAGCAGATGATCAAGACTGAATCTTAAGGTATATTTATTTATATATCTGTACTAACTATATTTTTTTCTATAATACAAAATTTTAGATATAACTATTTCCAGCAAAAAAAATCTTGAAAATAGTTAACTTTGGAAGCGCAAACAAAACATAATTTTACTCACCAGTAGATCCAATATTGCCTATTACACCAGATATGGTATAGCTCCGCCAGCACTTTTTAAAGGTTAGGTCATTGTCGACCCATATGTTTTATCCAAATAGATAATACTTGGCTGTATTTTCGAATTTCCCGTATATATTTATATCTCTCTCTGCAATTTAATGTGCCGCTCCATTAATATTTATCTGTTATTTTGACATTTACGCCAAAAAAATTCATTTCATTTTAATAACCCCCTTAGCGTTTCCCTGCCAAAGGAAAATTCGATTCTTCCTGCAATTTTTGCAAAAGCTTTCTAATTGTGGGGACGAGTTTGAATTCGAGATAAAATCTATTTATCAAATTCCTGACCACTTGGAAAAAGTCGTCGAGCGTTTCAACAGCAGTCTCACGTGGTCGTTTCTTTCCAGGGCTGGATATCATTTTATCGGGGTTAGTTTCCAGCCTTTTTTTATCTTCTGTGTGAATTTTTTTTATAGCCGATACGCTAACTCCGGTATAAAGAAATATCCGCTCAAGTTTTCGTTTAAGCGGCAACTTAAGCGAACTCTCTGTAGCTTCTTCGTCGCAAACCCTATTATGAACACAAGGAAATAAACCAAATGAGATTTCATCCACGTTTATTTATATTTATTTTAGTTAGCTAAAATATTTAGGTAAAATGTGTGCTTTTTATTTTAGCCAATATTTAATTTTAATATTCTAATTATATTATTATTATTCTACTTACCTATATAAATTAGCTATTATTTCTCTTGTCTGACTATGTAGCGTCTTACCCTTAACAAATTTATTCATTTTAAAATACAAATATACGATCAAACTTGATATTAATAATTAAAAACTACGAACGAAAAACATTATAACAAGATAACAAAACAATAAAACACAACTATCAAATATACGAAAAATATAGGAATAAAGTTTAGGATAACCGGTATAAAATAATGAAATAAAGTAATAATGATCAAGAGAATGACACCGCCACTGGATATTTCAATAGTATTCAATATTCCTACTCTTTTCAGAAGAGACCGTGAAGTTGGGGATAAAGCAAGCGAATAGGAAAGGCGTAAAAGCCATTGCAACCGCGTGGTAACAAATCCTGTGACGTACTCTCGCCAATCATGTTCGATGAAAAGGCGGCCATGTGCGGCGATGCCGGTTTGCCAATGATATCGTTGAAAAATCTTCAACTTTCATAATAAGCAGGTTATACAGAATGAAAGAAATAAGTTATTAAATAAAACATATCGAATAATATGAACTACATTAAAATTCCTTAGTAATATACGTCAGAATATATGCTGAACACATTATATATAATAAAAATATATTAAATTTATAGTTCATGTCTGGCAATTTTGCAATTTTATAGATAAACGTGGCAATATCGATTTTTTTTCTCGCATTCCTTCCGTAGCTTCAGATCCGCTGGTCAAACAGTAGTAAAAAGTGACGAGCTTTTAAAAATTCTGTATTTCGAAGGGGATTAGGTATAACAAAATATCAAGTGTGCTATATTTTTGGAAAGGTAATTTTAAATTTTCTTCAGTTAATTAAAAATATATAGGGTGTCCCAAATAAAAAATCAATTTTTCTGTTGATAACTCTTAAATTATTAATTTAAAAAAAAACATACTTAAACCGTTAAATTCTACGTAAAAAGGTGCTTTGAAAATGTCTTCATAGAAATAAAAAAATTTCCATAGCAAAAAAGTTACAGCGATTTGTTAAAAATGCACATTTTTGAAAAACACGCCGTAACCAAAGAGTAGATAAGACAAGAGACGACAGTGAACAAAGAAGTCGAATTTCGCGAGAGAGACGCAGATATATTAAAATTTAAAGGTCCCATCAAGTCCCATTTTGTCTGTTGCCAAGTATATTTCTTTGAAAAATAAACAAGATTTTCTGAAAATAAATTAATAATATAAGAAGGATATAAGTAACGTATGTTAATACGGATATGTAAATTTTTAGTTTAGGTTGGTTTAGGTTCTTTTTTCGCAATGTACTGATAATATCAAAGAAACAGAATGACTAAGTTGATCGATTTCAAAGATAAACAGATAAAATCTCAAAATCTGACAACGGCGTATTTTATTTAATCTAACCTATGATTTTAGGACGCTAATCAGCTTTGCTAAACAGGCTTAAACATAAACAAATCTGATTAGTTGTTTTCTTGCATTTCTGCCTTTTTAAAGTGTGTTTTAAGAGTTTTTCGATATATTATCGTTTTGAGAGTTTTTAAGGTTTAATTTTAGTATCGTTTTTGTTGCGTACCAATTTGTAATTATTGTTAAATATGAATACTGAACAGGACACGAGTAGAGCAGGAAAAGACGAGATGGTGGCAATGTGTGTGCTTATAAAGACTGCAAAAATAGGTCTTATTTTTCGACAAACATAATATTTCACTCTTTTCCAAAGGATCCTGAAAAGTATTTTTATAGAAATATACTATATAATTATGTTATTAAACTAAATGTAATCCATAGATCAAAGACATGGTTAGAAGCTTGTAATATATGTTTACAAAAAAATTGAGCAACTCTATTTTTTTGTACATAAACTCCACATTGTGATATTACACTTGTTCAAGTCCATATGTAAAAAAAATACAAGTAAATAAAACATTTTTTACAAATCGACTTGGTCACTTTATCTTGTTTACCAACGATATACAAAATATTACTTTTATTATCTTTATTCCCCGACAAACATGTTTCTAATTATAATGTATTTTATATAATATTTAGAAAACTCATTTTTTTTTCGTTTCTATTTATTTCTTTACCCATACAGTAACTATTTATAAGCTATACAGGCAAGTTTTAATAATAGTCTATTTTAAATTTCCCGCGAAAAAATTACGAAAATTTAAAGGGACAAGCGAGACGAGGTCACTCTCCCCACCACTCAAACATGAAAGGTACCGCGCGAACTGTCGTCTCTTGTCTTATCTACTCTTTGCCGTAACTCCGAAACGGTAACAGATATTGATGTGCGGTTTTCACCATCATGTTTTTGATGAAAATTGAGCTCCAGCCACCGATATTAGTTTTCGTCTATCTCCTATAGAAAAGTGTGTTTCCCTTTAAAAGCGTCGAATTTGTCCCACCCTGTACATAAGAGGAACAAAATTAAAACAAAAATATATATAAAAATTGGCGCCGGGAGGCACATATAACCGCCCATACTAAAATATGTCAATAAACAGTTGGTAGGCAGTTCTTTTAGTTTCAAAGTAAAGGAATTTTTCCAATTTTGGTCCGCGGTTATTTCCCCTATCCGCCACCTGGGGTCGCGTCCGATGGGGGGAGTTTGGAGTTCTCCACACGGATTTTCTCAAAAACGGACTACGGAGACACGGAATATCTGAAGAACTGCGACTTTGACTGATTTTTATGTTATTACAAATTTTGTTGCAAATATTATTCCTAATCTTAACCTTACCAACCCCCCACCCCCCACCAAAATCGAATAGCCAGATTCTCGGGTGCCACAGTATTTTTGTGCCAAATTTGGTTAAAATCGGTTTAGCGGTTTTTCAGTTATCGTGTTACAGACGGACAGACAGACAGACACCATGAAAATATTTCGTATTTAGGTCAATTATGACCCAAATAACTCATTTTGAGTGAAATTAAAAAAACTTTTTTTTCCGATCTTAATAGCCTACCATACCTGTTGGTATGGTCGGCGAAAAATATACAGAAATTCTAAAAAAAAAACAGAACTTCTAAAAAATAAACAGGAATTCTAAAAAATAAACGGAAATTCAAAAAAATAAACAGATATTCTAAAACTAACAACAAACAAATTTATATTTGATTTATTAATTAAACGGTTTTATTTAGCTCGACCCGTACGGTATTTATTTATTTTTGTTTGTTTATTTGGGTCAAAATTAGAAATTGAAATTTAAGTACCTTCCTGTTGTCAGATTGATCTGAAATTTGGTACACACCTTTAGTTCCGATGACAATACAATATAGTAATATAAATAATGGTGGGTTCATACAGCCAAATAAAATAAAATAAGAATAAAATAAAATAAGAAATAAGGAATTCTTATTTGTGTGCGTTCATACAGTCAAATAAAATAAAATAAGAAATCTATATTTGCTCATGCGCAGTACGATGAGGCTGGATAAAAGTTAACTTTTACGATTGTTTATAGTAATTTTACTATTTATAGTATATTTATTTGTTCGTTGCCTACTATATTATATATTTTACTTATGTGAAATTATAAAATAAATTAAATCCAAACTGAAAATATTTGTAGGTTAGAATTAAGCGTCCGCAAAGCCGTTTAAAATAAAATAACACATAAAATAAAACAAGAAGTTAAAAGATAAAGACTTCTTATTTTATTTGTTATTTTATTTGGCTGTATGAACGCATGTACGGTATCCCATATAACCAACTTTCTTATTTTATTTTATTCTTATTTTATTTTATTTGGCTGTATGAACCCACCATAACATTGTAAATCTAAGATGGCCGCCGATACAAAATGGCGGATTTCATATTTTTCCACAACCCCCTCAATATGGGTATCAAATGAAAGGGCTACACTAGTACAAGATGGACGTCGTTACAAAATGGCGTATTAGGTGAGGGCATGAGTAGTCGTGTCCAGAACAGTTGTGTCCAAGATTGTGTGACGTTAGGACAGATAAAAAAAAAATAGGTGATTAGATGTACCTACGTAGTTAGCGGTAGCTTTACCACCCAAGTTAAGGGAATAGGTTAAAACGTCCTGAGGACTGTATGGCATTAGGGTGGCTAAAAATGTAATGTCGCAAGCGTTTTCCCCTCAAGATTGGGCGCCTCTTGTTGTATATTATAGCTTTGCCCCTCTACTGGACCTCTGGGGGGTCGACCGTTAAAATGTCCATTACTCGTGGGAACAACATGGACGAAATTTCAATGGTATCTTATCAAATGCTGTGTATGATTGACGCCCGATTAAGACAACTTAAAAATCATGAAGACGAGTTTTTTGGAGGCATAAACGTTTTACTTTTTGGAGATCTGTTACAACTGCCTCCAATCAAACGCTCCGGAGCTCCTGTTTTCAAACAGCCCGATCATCTCCAACCAGCCACACATCTATGGCGTTTGTTCACGCTCTGTGAGCTGACGGAAAATATGCGTCAGCAAGGGGACCATTAGAATTTTTTTAGAATTTAGAATGAGTGGGAGGGGGGTTAATCACTTCGACCTTACAGATCCATTGTGTCCCCCTTTCTTGAATCATAACTCATCATACAGTCCCAGGGCTTTGACAAAAGCCAGTATCTGGGACGGTTTTATAGAGGGTAGTTCTCCATCTCCAATATCAGTCGTACCAAAATTCATGGCACGAATGGTTGTCGTCTCGGCGCACTCAGTGATGAGGTGTACTGGTGTTTCCCCATCTTTCCCACAGAATCTGCATTCGCCGTTTCTTCTTAGTTTCAATCTACTGAGGTGTCCATTGAGGAGACAGTGTCCTGTTAAAAACCCCGTGACAATCCGAAGATTGTTCTTACTCAGAAAGATCTGTGATTTTTCTTGATCATAAGCCCTCAGAAACTTCTTCGAGTGTCTTCGACCATTGCAAGATTTCCATTCCAGGTTGCGGATGGAATCTTCCAAGATTCTTGAGTTCCGCCTTGAGTTGGTTACCACTGGAAAGCAGAACGGTTCTGGTCCAGTTAGTGGAGTGTTCGCTCCTTTCCTAGCTAGATTATTTGCTTTTTCATTGCCTTCTATCCCTTGGTGAGCAGGCACCCAGTGTAGGAGGACTTTGTTTTCTTTGCCTAATTTATTCAGCTTCTCTATGCATTCTTTGACCAATTTCAAATCGATTGATACTGAGTTGATCGCCTTTAACGCTGCTTGACTATCAGATAAGATGGCTATTTCTTGTTTCCGATAGTTCCTATCTAAGATAAGTTGTACGCATCTCTCGATAGCGTAGATTTCTGCCTGTAGGATACTAGGGTAAGTGCCCATTGGTTCGGAGTAATTAGCTCTCGGCCCAAACACTCCGATCCCTGTTCCCGTATTGGTTTTGGAAGCATCAGTATACCAAGTTATGGTATGGTCTTTTAACTGCTGGGCAAGCGTTTCGCTCTTCCAATCCTTCTTATTGCTCAATACTACATTGACATGTTTGTCAAAGTTGTACGTTCTTGGCATATCGTCCACTGGGAGTTGCAGAAGTGGACCATACTTTTATTGAAATATTAAATTCTTTGAGAATAGGTGAGCTAACCGCTAACCATTTTAGTATTTTGATGCAAAGAGTTATTCAAAACCCAAGTGATGAGTTTGCAACAGACAAAGCGTTAAGGGTATACCCCACTAATCAGCAAGTAAACAATCACAACACTGCTGTTTTAAATCTATTCCGGAATAAGGGATCTCGAATTTATACCATTAAAGCCCAGGACCAACTAATTGACGCCACACGAAATACAGATAATTTAAATTTAGCAAATATAATACCAACAGATATAAATAAGACTGGAGGCTTACCATCAGTACTTGAAATATTTGTAGGAGCAAAAGTAATGTTGCGGTCCAACATTGACGTTTGATAAATTGACGGATTGGTAAATGGTGCTATAGGCCACATTACAGAAATTGTTTGGCCTCAGTTCCGTCGAACCGAAATGTACGACACAGATGTACCATCAGTTTGGATTGACTTTGGCAGAGACGGCATACACGTTATACACCCGAAAGCCATACAGTTTCCAGCAAAATTCAATTATGGTACGGCTGAAAGAAGGATGTTACCCTTAATTTTGTCATGGGTATCCACCGTCCATAAAATGCAGGGCAGCACAGTCGACCATGCAGTAGTGTATTTGGGCTCAAAATTGTTTGAGGAAGGGCAAGCATACGTGGCTCTAAGTCGAGTCAAGTCTCTGGAATGGCTATGTATTGAGGAATTAGATTGTAATAAATTATCAGGTAAAAAACCATGTGATAATATGCACTAAATGAATTAAATAGAATGAGGAATATTCGGTAGGCATTTCCGTTAAATACTAAAAACTAGAAAATAAAAAATCGATAAAAAAAACTTTTAAGTTAAACTGTTTTATCTTATGTGCACTGAAAACTAGAAAATAATAATAACAATTAGGTATTTTGAACTTCTAGTTCAGAAATATTTTAGTACTAGGCAGAATAGCTTTTAGGCATATTAGACCAAAATAAAAACGTGGGGCCCATTAGCTATTGCTGTAATACTTTCTTCTGTACTAAGTGTGGATTGCATCGACTTACTATAATCGTAACTGGAGATTTTGACATTCAATAACCAGCCGTGGCGGCTTCACCAGCGAACGCCGAGCTCATGATCTACCAAAGTATAAAGATATGCTTTGCCATAGGTAGGATTTCAGAGGGGCCCCACGTTTTTATTTTAGTCTAATATGCCTAAAGGCTATTCTGCCTAGTACTAAAATATTTCTGAACTAGAAGTTCAAAATACCTAATTGTTATTATTATTTTCTAGTTTTCAGTGCACATAAAACCGTTTAACTTAAAAGTTTTTTTACCGATTTTTTATTTTATTAATGGTAAATCATCGTCAGCTGAGGCACGTTGACGCCGATTCACGATTGATATATCAAGTAATAAAAATACGTTGTGGCCGTAAACATGTTGACTTTTCTAACGTAGAAATTTAAGAAAAGAGTTGAGTTTTATTTTTTTATAAATATCATGATATATATCAAGGTATAAATATCATGATATATATCAATGATATATATCCGATATATATCATTGATATATATCATGCCAACCCTGTAAGATTCCTATGCGATTTACTTCCATACATCTAAATACCGACCCAAAAGTAACAGCTGCCATCACGGTATGATCAATGTATTATACAACATAAATTTACCTGGAATCAGAATGCTTGTTTATAAAGTGGGACTGTAAGTAGCCTTTTGTTGAATATTTTTTCTCACAAAGCGTACAAGGAAACAGCTGTCGTTCTTCCCGTGACAAGTGGATTTTCTTGTGGTTGTGAAGATTTAGCTCGCGTATCGTTTGGAAGTCACAAATGGCACATTTAAAGACTATTTCCTTAGCTGCTTGCGATCTAATAAAAGAATATTTAAATATTACAGTCGGTGTCACATTAAGCGGGTGGCTTTGATAAAAAATTACTGTTGAAAATAATATACAGGGTGTCCCATTTACCAAAAAAAAACGAAGAAAAACTATTTTTTATTTTAAAAAGTTTGGCATACAATTTTGAACACCTTGTACGGTTAAATATTACGATATTGGTAAAAAAGTAAGTACAGACCCACTACAGTAAATACCTAAAATAGTTTTGATTTCAGGACGTTTTTTGTATTTTCAATAATTTTTTGAAAAAAAAGGCGAAAAAAACATTTCTTTTTACATATTCATTAATATCTTTGAAACTTCATCAAATCAAAAACATATTTAATAATATCTTAGGATTGTGTAAAGTGGTAAAAAAGGAAGCCGAAAATGCAATAATATACAGGGCGTTCCATTTAAAAAAAATCATCCTTATCCACTCACACTTTTTTGAGCCACCCTGTAGAGGTTAAAATATTTTCCCGAAATACATCCTAATACATGCTTTAGATCTGCACTTAAACAAAATTCCTAACTTTTTTATTATAGAGCTACCGATGCCCGACGCACTATTGCTGGACTTTTATGGACTGGACACAATGGCAACACTGCACAAAATTCTATTAAATTTTGTTTGTAGAAAACTGTTTTCTTTTAAATTTATTGCCCTCTATTATGTAGTAGCGAAACTACCACATCAAAATATCTGATTTGGAGACAGACTTTTAAAGCCTGTCTCCTTTTGCTACCTACAATTTTATACATGTAACGAGGCTTCTGTTGGGTAGCTAGATATTCTGTGCTACCATGTTCAAGGTCACATAAAACTTCATTCTTATTATTTCAATAATTATGTGAAATAAAATATTAATTTGTTTTTATTTGTTTCTTTGTA
This sequence comes from Sitophilus oryzae, assembly GCF_002938485.1. Lineage (NCBI taxonomy): Eukaryota > Metazoa > Arthropoda > Insecta > Coleoptera > Curculionidae > Sitophilus > Sitophilus oryzae. Next base: position 213,537 of record NW_022146957.1, on the reverse strand, counting down.
CTGAAAAAATTATTTTGGTCAATTGACGGAAAAAAATTGACAGCTCAAATTCACAACTCTAGGAAGGCTACAAGAAAATAAATTTACCTGGAATCAGTATGATTATTCTCAAGGTGACTTTTTAAGGCTTTCTTTGTCATATATTTCTTATCACAGTGTGTACATACAAAAAACTCTCGGTCTTCCGGTGCCAAATGAATTTTCATGTGCTGGCGAAGATGTGACTCTTTGCGCGTTTGAGCGTGACACATGGTACATTTATAGACTTTTTTCTCAGCTGCTTGCGATCTAATAAAAGAATATTTCAATATTACAGTCCTGTAACTCTAAAAAAACACGTCTCTTCAATCATATAATCTCACGTATCTACCTCTACCATAGACTTAAAATAAAATATAGACTGAGCATCTCATTCATAAATAGCTGGAACATGCGGTCAGACAATGTCTTGTTATTGTTGTGTTATTGTTTTAGGTTATAACGAGTGCGACACGAGCGATAGATAGGTTGTCTCTGTCGTAACGGTCGTTCCCTGACGACTCTGCCGAGAAACACAACACTGTCTTTCGTTTCTCAAGTACACCTGAACTCTCCGTATCATAGCCGGGTATTTTTTTTTTATTTTAATGAAGCTATAATTAAATTAAAAATATATCGTATTTAAACTTTTTTATATTTTATTAAGATTTAGGCCAGGTTTTTTTTTAAATAAAAGTTTAGAAAAAACGTCTTGAGTCCAAAAAGGATAAAAATAATAAAATACACGTTATAGAAGAAATTTTATAATCGAAATTACGGTAATTTTTGAAATTCATAATAAATTATTAATTTTAGTCAAACATTTACAACCCCTAATATTAATCAAAACAGGATCTATTCCACAGATATAATAGAAAAAGAAATATATGATTGTTGTAATTTTTTTTCTGGTTAAGTGATGTCTTATTATGTAAATTAGAGAAAACATAAATCTGTTCAATTAAAGCAAGGAAGGTGATAGGAAGTGGATAAAATGAAAACTACATTTATTTAACTCGGTACTGTCTTTATTATACCGGTTGCGTCCCAAAAGTGGCTCATCCCCATAATTTTTTTTATATTTACATATAAAAAAAGAAGATTTAGTATGTTAGTATATGACATAAATTAGGATTGATTGACGCATTCAATTGTTTTTGGTCACTTCCCGTTTCACCGGAAATGACTATGACTTTTAATTTTTAAACGGCACCCTCAGTATATTTCTACTTTATTCGATAGACACTCTGAATAGAATGACATATCATATGTCAACTTTTGACATTTTCGCATATGGTTTAATTGTAATTGTAACACGCGGTTCATAACGACAATTTGACTCGAAATACCAAGTGTGTGACTCGAAATACCAAATAATACCAATATATTCATAAAAAAAATGCTTTTTCTAAATATGCTAATGAGTCACCCTTGTTCCATTTGAAAAAATTGACATATGTATGATTAAAAATACGATTTGTACATCTTTTAACCAGCTAAGACAAGACACCAAACCTATTAGACCATCAAAACTATTTTTCCAAGGCTCGATCCTTGATTAAAACTTAGTGTTTTTAACAACACCATGGCATCCTGGATTGAAATTTAAAATACTATTTGTATTTAAGCGACAATGTCAAAAGTTGACATATGATATGTCATTCTATTCAGAGTGTCATTTTTTATCGGATAAAGTAGCAATATACCGAGGGTGCCTTTAAAAATCAAAAGATGTAATCATTTCGGTGAAACAGGAAGAGACCGAAAATAATTGAATACGTCAATCAATCCTAATTTATGTCATATACCTACTAACATACAAATCTGTTTTTTTTTATCTGAAAAAATAAAAAAGTGGGGGTGAGCCACTTTTGAGACGACCCGGTATATGAAAAAATATTGTTTCATAATGTAATATCATTTTAAAATTCTTGTATGTTATTTTAGATTCTGAAGATAATTATAGAATAAACCGGAATATATTTTTAATAAAAACCTTATTAATTATTAACAGGGTTATAATTATGATTTTGTTACAATCACAAGTAAATAATGTAATGTAAGAGAAAAAATTAAGATTTTACATTTTACTAAAATATTATCTAAATAAGCGCCTTTCTACGACAACGCCACTGACTCCCAATGGGTAAATTGAGAGTAGCCTACCGGTCGAAAGTCGTTTCAAGACTTAAATGGATTATTTAAGTCAAATTTCTTGCAAATTTGGCACTGGCGAACCATATTTTATAGTTCTTGAACAGAAAAAGTTAATAAAATAAACACTTAAGGACTACAAGCTAAGAAAATGCGTTAATACAGCCGGGGACATAGCGGCAACAAAGCTTTACCGCACACGTGCGACGCGTACTACAAGGTAATAAATGAATGAATAGGCTCCCTCGCCTCTAATCGGTATTGTCATATTGTAAAGAACTTATCCTTTTTAAACAGTATCCGACTTATAACTTAGTAGTATAAGGACTATTTAATATATTAATTTTTTTATATTAAAATGTAGTACTAATATCTCAATATATGTGTATAACAAGAAAAAAAAAATATTGATAATATTAAAGACGTGACAACATAGGCTGGATGAGGAAGGCTTGGTCGACTGTACCCAGAAGTAAACATGTGTACAAAAAAGATTGTTTGGCCGCGTTGAGATGTAAATAGTGTAGTCTATATTTTATTTTAAGTCTATGACCCCTACCTATTATCAACACCATAAGAGTTTTTTTATTTTGAAACACCCTAGCTACACGAATATAAATTTACCTGGAATCGATATGATTATCCTCAAGGTGACGTTGTAAGATTTGTTTTGTTGTATATTCCTTATCACAGTGTACACACGCAAACAACTGTCGGTCTTCCGGTGCCATGTGAATTTTCTCGTGTCTGTAAAAATTGGGCTTATCTAGCGTTTGATAGCCACATATGGCACATTTATAGACTTCTTTCTCAGCTTCTTTCGATCTAACAAAAGAATATACAGGATTGTTCACCACATACGACACGGAGTATTGCGATTAAACGATAAGATTTTTACAAATAAGTTTTGGCTTCGTCGAAGGACTATTAGAGCTACAATTTAAAAATAATTTTACAAGATACAGAGTGTCCTAAATAAGTAAAAAATAAATTGTACTGAAGCTGTGGTTGGTTCCTTGTGAAACATCGTTGAAATATTAGTATTTTAATAAAGCACGCTTTTAGATGTTTCAAAAAACTTTTAATAAGAGTAACTTTAACTCTACATATATGTTTCGGCTTGTTAGGCCTTTTTCAAGAGTTTTTTAAGAACTAATCGTCTAACTACACTGTAACTATATATATATTTTACATGGGGGTGGGTTCAGAGAGTTTACAATAGGGGCAATAAAAAATGTGTTTAGAAATCCTTGTTGGTCGTTAACATTATTTTCGTTTTTTAACAGATTTTAGTATTTCTAACTGTTCAATGTAATTTAAACGTCTACCTTTTGTTTCTCTGTGTAGTAACTTAATTGAGTTTTCATTAATTTTGTGATTATTTACTATACAATGAGTTGCAAGACCAGAACTATGCTGGAGATTATTAATATACTTTACATGTTCTTTAATCCTTATATCTAAATTTCTACCTGTTTGGCCTATGTACACGGCATCACAGTATTGCAATCCACCCTATATACACCCGACTTATTTTTGACATTAGTTTTGTCTTTATTATTTAATAAAATTTGACCTAAATTTCTTTTATTTACGTTAATAGTTTTACATCCTATTTTATTGAGATTATTTGATATTTTGTTAGTTAAATTAGGAATGTAGTTTAAAGGTTGATAATTGTTATTGTCTTTAGAATTAGCGGAATAAAAATTTTTCATTAATATTTTCTTTTGTTTTTCTTTAGCATATTATCAATAAGGGAACACTTATATCCATTGTTGATGGCGATTTGTTTAATAATATTTAACTCTTTTTTAAAATTCTCTGGGCTCAATGAAAACATTACTAATCTATGAATTAAACTATGAAAGGGTGACATTTTGATTTGCCAGGATTGGTGTGATTGACTATGTATTACAATGTCTGTGGTAGTGGGTTTTCTGTAAATATCAAATTGTAATCTATTAGACTGTTTTATAATTGTAACATCAAGAAAATTGATGGTATTAATACCTTTTTCAATACTAAATTGTATTCTCGGGTTAATTGAATTTATTAATGTTAAAAAACTGTTTAAATTTCTCTCGGTGCCTGACCAAATACAAAAAATGTCATCTACATATCTTGCCCAATAATTTATTTTTGATATTAAACTACTCTTGTTTTTAAATAGCTTCTTTTCAAAATCTGCCATAAATATTTCTGCGAATAACGGTGAAATGGGTTACCGATGGGTTCCCCAATTTCACCGACATTTTTTGTATTTGGTCAGGCACCGAGAGAAATTTAAACAGTTTTTTAACATTAATAAATTCAATTAATCCGAGAATACAATTTACTATTGAAAAAGGTATTAATACCATCAATTTTCTTGATGTTACAATTATAAAAGAGTCTAATAGATTACAATTTGATATTTACAGAAACCCCACTACCACACACACTGTAATACATAGTCAATCACACCAATCCTGGCAAATCAAAATGTCACCCTTTCATAGTTTAATTCATAGATTAGTAATGTTTCCACTGAGCCCAGAGAATTTTAAAAAAGAGTTAAATATTATTAAACAAATCGCCATCAACAATGGATATAAGTGTTCTCTTATTGATAATATGCTAAAGAAAAAACAAAAGAGAATATTAATGAAAAATTTTTAATCCGCTAATTCTAAAGACAATAACAATTATCAACCTTTAAACTACATTCCTAATTTAACTAACAAAATATCAAATAATCTCAATAAAATAGGATGTAAAACTATTAACGTAAATAAAAGAAATTTAGGTCAAATTTTATTAAATAATAAAGACAAAACTAATGTCAAAAATAAGTCGGGTGTATATAGGGTGGATTGCAATACTGTGATGCCGTGTACATAGGCCAAACAGGTAGAAATTTAGATATAAGGATTAAAGAACATGTAAAGTATATTAATAATCTCCAGCATAGTTCTGGTCTTGCAACTCATTGTATAGTAAATAATCACAAAATTAATGAAAACTCAATTAAGTTACTACACAGAGAAACAAAAGGTAGACGTTTAAATTACATTGAACAGTTAGAAATACTAAAATCTGTTAAAAACGAAAATAATGTTAACGACCAACAAGGATTTCTAAACACATTTTTATTGCCCCTATTGTAAACTCTCTGAACCCACCCCCATAGCAAATATATATATAGTTACAGTGTAGTTAGACGATTAGTTCTTAAAAAACTCTTGAAAAAGGCCTAACAAGCCGAAACATATATGTAGAGTTAAAGTTACTCTTATTAAAAGTTTTTTGAAACATCTAAAAGCGTGCTTTATTAAAATACTAATAAGTAAAAATATTATAGTTGTATTTTTTTTAGTGGAGCACCCTGTATATTATTCCATTTTTAGATTCTACGATTGAAATAAAGATAAATTTGATTAAGGTTTGTCACACTTAAACCTTACCGTTTTTGAAATATTTTCAATTTTATGAAATTGCAGTAAAAATTTCAAGGCTTCATTTCTTCAAGGGTATCAAAGTTTTTAATACTAAATGTTTACTGAAGATTATTTACTGGTCAAATTTTGTGTTGCAATAATAAAAATTATACTGCCTTATACAGAGTGTCCAAAAATTTATATTAAATAATTACTAGCTTTAATAACTTGTTTAATTTAAATGGAACACCCTGTATTTTTAAGCGAATCAGATGCAAAATTTAGTTGTCTATCAAATTGTATTATACCATTGTTTACTTATCCATTTTCATATAATTTAGATCTTATTTATCACTATACCCATGGAATATTGACATTTTAGATTTTTTTTATACCTGTAATAAATGTGACTGTCCTTGACGTGACGTAGTAAATTCTTATTTGATGTATATTTGTTGTCGCACTGCGCACAGGCAAATATCTGTCGTTCTTCCGGTGCCAAGTGAATATCCTTGTGTCTTTTAAGATTGGACATGTTTTTGGTTTGGTAGCTACATGTGGAACATCTATAGATTATTTTCTGTCCTACCTTCAATCTAATAAAATAAAACTTAAATAGTAAACAGCCGCTACACTATCCGCGAAATATTTTACGAAATATTTCCGGAAATATTAACAGCTACAATTTAAAAATATTTTTACAAGATACAGAGTGTCCCAAAGAAGTAAAAAATATTATAGTTACAACAATTAACACATTAACATTTCGCAAAACATTTCTGGAAATCTATACTGATGTATAAAATCCTTGAGTGACTGGCATACTGATTAATCACGATCCGGCTCAAACCACTCAACGTAAAAAGCTCAATTTTGGCATACAGGTTGATTCTAGGGTGTAGAGGTTCGATAAGAAGGGATTTTTCGAAATTCCAGTTCCAAGAGGGTGAAACCGCCCCTCAAATATTACAATATTTTTTATTTAAAAAACGGTCAAGTTTCCGACAAAACGCTTAAACACGTATATTTTATTTTGTTTTTTTACATATTTTAAGATTTTTTAAAAATGTATACAGGATGTTTCCAAAAACCTGGTCATTGATTAATCACGATCCTGCTTAAAGCGCTTGACGTTTGTTTTGTCTGCGTTCGTGAGTGCGTGTGTGATTTTTTTTTTCGTTTTCTTTATTAAAATTATGGAGTGGATCGTGGATCAATGAATCTTCCTTATTATTAATTGAAAAATATGAAAAGTTGCCTATATTATGGAACGTTAAACACTCTTAGTATTATAAAAAAATCTAAAAAAAAATAATAAAACGCATGGCAAAACCTCGTAAATAAAATTAATATTGAATATGTCGATATTAATGAAATTATTTGTAAATATTCAAAGTCGGGCCTGGTCAGTCTTGTAAAGTTTTTGAACTGATCATAGCCCTCCTCAGACACTAAGTTGTTGCAGTAAATTATATATTTCTAAAAATTTGGGTTTGCCACCAGCGACGATCGATGTTTTCGATGTTTCTTCTTTTTAATAATTAAGCTGTGCATAACAGTGACTGCAGCCTCGACTATTTCTTGGTCGTCCATTATTTTCGCCAACACAACTCTGCTGTGCGCGCACAAATGGATCACTTCATTCGTCGAAAAATAAGTTTTTAATTTGAACGGAGCCGAGAGCGCGAACGAATGTCGTGCGAGCACGCTCAACTCGTGCGTGCTCAAGTCTAAACGCACTATACTCTGTTTTTTTTTCTCAGGTAAGATTTCGACAGACGATGACAGAAGAAAAGCAGATGACGTCCCATACCAATCTATTTATTTTACTAAAAAAAGTTTCTAATAATTTTTAAGTTAACTATGGATGGGTTTAAATATAAATTCGTCATGCGTCGTCACTTGTTGTTTTTAACCAGTTTTATTGGTTTATTTCAAAAATGACAGATCGTATTTCAATTTTATTGGTTTGACGGAACGATGAACGACAAACGGACGCCGATGCGTATGAACTCGCCTTTAGATTTTTGACGTTTGTCAAAGTCTTGCCAAATTATAGGTTATAACTTTGTGACAACTTTTGTCAAATACCCTGCGTTTTGGAAGATGATGCATTTTAATTCGTGTTATTACGAGTGTTTTGGGTCTTTTGAAGTCAAGTGGAGGAAAAATCGAGTGAAAATTAACTGTAGAACCCAGAGCACAGTTTATAGTTAATACTCGCTCCCCAGGCAGAAAGTCTTATACAGATACACCAATAAAGTTACTATCAATAAAGTTCGTATACCATCTCGTCGTAGATAAGTGCATCTCGAATATGGTAGAAGGACCATACTAAACACATACTAAAAACTGGAGTAGCTGTAAAATATCGACATCATACGATAGGTAAATAATGGATTTTAGTACTGCAGAAAAATAATGTCAAAAGGTACTGGTTTAAAAAAATTAAGATTAAAGTTAATTAATCAACCTGTGAGGTATAAAATTTGGTAAGTGTTATTATTAATAAAATAGTTTGTTTTATTTATGTTGTTTTATTTATTCCTGCGGAATATTACAAATTTGTATTTGTACATAAGTTATACTGATAAATATAATCATAAATGCGGGAAGTTTCACAAAGCTTGAAAGTAAGAAATAGTTCTTTTTTATATTTTTTGGTATGTGGTGTCTTGTTTTTGTTTGTTTTGTATTAACACATACCGTTTTTTATTAAATAAAATAACTCGATTACATTTTTTCAGTTTTATACAGTTTTTTTCACAATATTTTGAAGTTACTTGTCAGTCAAATTTTAAATACATATATTAATTTCCTGCTATGCGTTCCAGTTGTACCAACTTATTTCTTTGTAAAATAAAATAAACTACTTTTAAATTAAAATGACAGACACATCTATCACTGTCAAGGATCTTCTCGTTAGACAGACTATATTACGTTCGCGGCTGCTCGCGCATAGAGAGGTTCAGAGTGAGCGTGCGCGCACAGCCGTTTACACTTGAGCATTCGCGGAGGATCAGTGCGTCCGTGCTCAAGTCTAAACGCACCATTATGCTAACAATAATAAATTTACCTGGAATCAATATGATAAATATGATTATCGATAATGTGGTCTGTTAATCTCCTTTTTTCCGAACATTTCTTTTCACAGTGTACACAAGCAAACATCTGTCGTTCTCCTGGTGCCAAGTGAGTTTCCCGGTGTCGTTCAAAGCATGATATTTTTCTTGTTTGGTAGCCACAAATGGAACATTTATGGAGATTTTTCCGCGCGGCCTTGGACCTAAAATCATTTTTAAATATTTGTCTTGTAATTGCGTAAAACAATTCTAAAATGGTAGTGGTAGCTTAACCACTAAGAAAAAGATAAATATAGTTGAATTGCATTGTAAGTAGGTGATAGAGATGGTTTAAAAATTACGAACACTTTATCTGTAAAAATTTATGAAAAATGTCGTCGATCGTCATCTCTAACTCAACTCCCAAGAAACATTTTTTGTTTTATAAGTGTGTTAGGAACCTTCCCAACACCATATTATACAACCTAAACGCATCTAGAATGGTTGTCGTGAGTTATTGATAACCATTATACTCAGGGCTGGCAAAGGTGAGTCTTGGGTCGAGATTTCCGTATGTAAGAAGAGTACAATGCGTTTATAATGTACTGAACAAAGAGAGGACAGTAAACACGTTGCCAAACGTATGAAATAAACCGAGAAACTGTGCACATCGCTAAGAGACGTGCAAGGGGATATAGCAGATTTGTCGCAGTTGACCGGTCGACCCAATCAATACCTCTGTCAGTACTTAAAGTTCTAGGGAAAGGTGTACGTCATGCGTTCAGCTTCACGATTTAATTACGTTTCGTGATACTTAATTTGTATATTTATAAACGAGTCGTTATAATTTTCCCTATAGCCTGAATTTTTTTAAGTGCAAGCTAGAAACATTGCATTTTTGGTAAAAATAAGTGGAATTGAGTGGGTGTTCGATAGTGGTCGCGCTATTAGAAGTCTGAATTCAAAAATCGATCTCGAAATCTATTAGAAATAATAGATTGTAGTTTTTTCAAGAACTTTGTTAATATTTCTGCTGTATTTTCTTTGTAGACAGTATGTGAAAATCTTTTTCAATAAAAAAATTACACGATTGCTGAAAATTGCTATGCTCTAAAAGTAAATGGATGAATAGTTTACAATTTTTGAATGGAAAAAACAACCTTATCGAATTTTTCTTATGTAAACATATTGTAAAATATCCGATCTTAAAAATAAAAAAAGTTTCAATATCTAAAGTGGTTCTTGAGCTGTTACGTGTTAAAAATTGAGTTTTTAAATTATCGCGATTACTGACGTTTTCTCGTTATAAAAAAAATGACACCATAACGATATCCTTATAATTCCATTTCAGATGCACAGAAACATGTCTAATGATTTTATCTAGTTATCTCTTGAAAAAAAAGTCTTTTAAAAATAAGCGGTTTGCGATTGCGATTTTACTTTACTTGATAGGGAAAGGCGTATCGGCAACGCCGCAACAGCACACCGTCGCGCGTCGCGTCGGTCGATCGCATTTCTCTCACTCCGACTTAATAAGATCCCTATGCGATTTACTTCCACACATGTAAATGCCGACCAAAAAGTAACAGTTGCCAGCACGGTATAAATTTGTTTGTTGTTAGTTTTAGAATATCTATTTATTTTTTGGAATTTCTGTTTATTTTTTAGAATTCCTGGTTATTTTTTAGAATTTCCGTATATTTTTTAGAATTTCTGTTTATTTTTTAGAATTCCTGTTTATTTTTTAGAAGTTCTGTTTATTTTTTTAGAATTTCTGTATATTTTTTATACATTTTTGTTTTAATGTTGTTCCTATTATGTGCAAAGCAACAATAATTAAGTTGACTTAGTAGTGTATTTTTGCTTGTAAGCAAAGTAGTAGTAGTAGTGCAATATTTGCTTGAACTCATAAAAATATTTGCTTAATTTTACTTCATACTAAACGCAGTTTTACATAAAAAATAAAAACCAAAATAAATATCAAAACTTGATATATATCGGATATATATCAGATATATATCGGATATATATCCGATATTTGATATTTATATAAATATCATGATATTTGCCAACCTTGGACACGTGCCGTAGAATTGTTAATGTATAGGGTAGAGTTATAAATATTTAGCCATTTAGGATAGGACTTTAATTGGAATTAAGTCCTAATTATTTGAGAATCCAATTTAAATATTGTTTTCGATTAAAATAAAATAAAAATCTGATTTTTTTTAAAAAATCATGATTTTTTCGCGATGTTTCGCGAATATTAAAAAAATTCAGGGTAGTAGTGGGAACTATCGAATGAATACTATCGAAACATTCGATAGTTGCAATTCATTCGAATAATTCGATAGTCAGTAAGAAAACATTCGTTGAAAACTATTCGAATAAAAATTATCGAATAGATCCGTCATCTGCCTTGAAATATTGTATTCTAGTAATTCGGCAGGAAAAACCATTCATTTATAAAATTCATTCATTTATAAAATTCATTCATTTATAAAATTCATTCATTTATAAAACTCATTCATTTATGAAATTCATTTATTCGTCAGGATCGATTATAATAAAATATTAACTGAATTTTAGTTGTCGCCCGGCGACGTAGGTTTTTTTCCGAGAAAGCGGTCGGTGGCAATGCTATGAAAGAAGTTTCTGCATCTTTGATTTTTTGGTGAGTCATATATAGATATGACACATTATTTTTTTATTGAGGTGCTAGTATTTACATAGAAAATACATTATGAAAGGGCGCTGTTGCCATATTTTTGTATTAGTTGATATTAGCAAAGAATATTATTGTTTGGCTTTAGTTAGTTAGGGATAATATGTCTATATATTCTGCATTTTTTTATTAATATTCTGTTGTTACACTGCAAATAATACTTGTTATTTTGGATGTAGGAAAATTATTTTTTAATGTTTTACAAAGACTGGTTTAATAAATAATAATAACAGTAATAATTTGTTATACCTATTGACAACAAAATTTAAAATCATTTAATATAAATATTTTTTAAGTAGTAGCAAAATATAAACAACAAATTAGATGTCAAAATTATTTATATTAGATCCTATTTAAAAATAATATAGTCTCTAATTTTTTTGGCAACGTTGGTTTATTAAATAATAATAATTACAGAACTAATTTGTTATATTAACAACAAATTTTAAAATCATGAAATATAAACATTTATTAATTTTCTAAGCAAGCGGTGTAATGGAAGGAAAATATAAATAAAAAAATTAGAAATCAAAATTATTTATATTAGGTGTTTTATATTACTATTTAAAATTATATTTACTTTTACTGGCATTTACTTTAAAAATAAATGAAATATTTCTTCGCAAAAAAACTACATGTAAGAGAGAATTAGCATAAACAAAATACAAACATCCTTAACTTTTTTTAAATTGGCACGTAAAATTTTCATTTTAATTTTCTCACCCCATAGTTTGAGTTCGATAACCATTTATTTTAACCACATTACTTAAATATAATTATTAAGTTCCAACTAATTCATAGGTATTATTAAAACATCTAAAAATACAAATATGTATTTTTAAAATTAATTGTAAGTTCATCTCATCTCTCTTAAAAATTGCTACTTCCCAAAATTTCCCATTAAAAAATAGACCATATACCATATAAAATTAAATAATTGAAAGATCGGACTACGGAAAACCACACAAATTATCGAAAAAATTTTGACCACCTGCACATGCACACAATCGTCAATAAATAAAATTAAAAAATAACTACTATTTTAGTATTTTAACTATTTTAATAAACGCAAAAATAGCACAGTATTTATACGGCGAAGTTATAAAAATTTGGAAGAACCAATAATGCACTGACGCATACAAAAATCAAACGAATACTAAATTTCATTTATCAAAAGCATTCGATAGTCGTGGCTCAACGATAACCATTTAGTCGCACGGCGAGGTTGTCACATATGCTTTAGTTTACAAATGAATGAATGATTTTATTCGAATAAAACCATTCGATAGTTGAAATCATTCATTCATTAACCATTCGATAGTCTAATTCATTCGATAGTTCCCATCGCTAATTCAGGGAGACAAACGAGGTTACAGACCGGCCTGGAAGAGAGTTACTACTGCTGTGCAAGACGGTCAAATATCCCTAATTGCACGACGCAATGCTACATGCTAAAACGCCATACTGCCAAAAGGAATGGTCTAAAAGGATAAACGAACTGAAAATTGCTGCACGCGAAACATGGGAAGCCATTCCTCAACATCTTCTGGACAACTTAATTGAGAGCATGCCACGTCGCGTCGTCTCACAGCTTGCATTCAGGCTCCAGGAAGCAATACAGCCTATTAGTTGAGAGAAATAATTAAAATTGTTTTCAATATTTTCTGTTTAAAATGAAATTTGTTTTTGTTGATTTTCACTCATTATGAAATAAAATTATAATAACAGCCTAGTTGCACTTAGATTTTTAATTTTGTATTAGTTAGTCGTGTAGTAAGCCAATATGTCCAAAAATATAAAAAGAATCATATTAGGTCCAAAATAAAATAAAAATATTGTTATATGCAATAATTTTGGCCATGTGTGTACATTTTATTTTGTTATTTTTTCTATTTTAGAGCAAAAAACTAGCGATGGGAAGAATCGAATGAATTAGACTATCGAATGGTTACTGAATGAATTATTTCAACTATCGAATGGTTTTATTCGAATAAAATCATTCATTCATTTGTATACTAAAGCATACGTGACAACCTCGCCGTGCCACTAAATGGTTATCGTTGAGCCACGACTATCGAATGCTTTTGATAAATGAAATTTAGTATCCGTTTGATTTTTGTGTGCGTCAGTGCATTATTAGTTCTTGCAAATTTTTATAACTTCGGCGTATAAATACTGTGCTATTTTTGCGTTTATTAAAATATTTAAAATACTAAAATAGTAGTTTTTTTTAATTGACGATTGTGTGCGTGTGCAGGTGGTCAACATTTTTCCGAAAATTTTGTGATTTTCCGTAGCCCGATCTTTCAATTATTTAATTTTATATGATATATGGTCTATTTTTTAATGGAAAATTTTGAGAAGTAGCAATTTTTAAGAGAGATGAGATGAACTTACAATTAATTTTAAAAATAGATATTTGTATTTTAAATGTTTTAATAATATGAATTAGCTGAACTTAATAATCATATTTAAGTAATGTGGTTAAATAAATGGTTATCGAACTCAAACTATGGGGTGAGAAAATTAAATTGAAAGTTTTACACGTGCCAATTTTAAAAAAAAGTTAACGATGTTTGTATTTTGTTTATGCTAATTCTCTTACATGTAGTTTTTTGCGAAGAAATATTTCATTTTTTTTTAAAGTAAATGCCAGTAAAAATAAATAATATTATTTTTAAATAGTAATATAAAGCACCTAATATAAATAATTTTGATTTCTAATTTTTTATTTATATTTTCCATCCATTACACTGCATGCTTAGAAAATTAATAAATGTTGATATTTCATGATTTTAAAATTTGTTGTTAATATAACAAATTAGTTCTGTAATTATTATTATTTAAAAAACAACCGTTGCCCAAAAATTTAGAGTCTATATTATTTTTAAATAGGATCTAATATAAATAATTTTTACATCTAATTTGTTGTTTATATTTTGCCACTACTTAAAAAAATGTTTATATTAAATGATTTTAAATTTTGTCGTTAGTAGGTATAACAAATTATTACTGTTATTATTATTTATTAAACTTATGCTTAAAAGCATTAAAAATCATTTTCCTACATCCAAAATAACAAGTATTATTGCAGTGTAACAACAGAATATTAATAAAAAAAATGCAAAATATATAGACGTACTATCCCTAACTAACTAAAGCCAGACAATAATATTCTTTGCTAATATCAACTAATACCAATATATGGCAACAGCGCCCTTCATAATGTAGTTTTTGTGTAAATACTAGCACCTCAATAAAAAAAATAATGTGTCCTTATCTTTATCTACTCCGCAAAAAATCAAAGATGCCCCCTTCTTTCATAGCATTGCCACCGACCGCTGTCGGCTTCCTCGGAAAGAAAGCTACGTCGCCGGGCGACAACTAAAATCCAGTTAATATTTTATTATAATCGATCCTGACGAATAAATGAATTTCGTAAATGAATGAATTTTATAAATGAATGGTTTTTGCTGCCGAATTACTAGAATACAATATTTCAAGGCAGATGACGCGTCTATTCGATAATTTTTATTCGAATAGTTTTCAACGAATGTTTTCTTACTAGCTATCGAATTATTCGAATGAATTGCAACTATCGAATGTTTCGATAGTATTCATTCGATAGTTCCCACTACTACAAAAAACTAACCCCAAAGTCAATAAATAAAAAAAAATTCAGAAAACTGTATGGCGCGTTCTCACGACTCGGTGTACTTGACAAACATTTGTAATTGGTATACAGGGTATACATAGTGCGTCGGCCATCTATACCGAATTTCTGAGTTATTTATTATAGGAACTACGCCGCATTCCCGCTAGACCCTGTATGCCAATAAAAAATACTTGCCAAGTAGACGAGTCGTGGGAATGTGCCTGTATATGATCAATGTATTACAAAAAATAAATTTACCTGGAAACAATATCAATATGATTATCCTCAAGGTGATGACGTAAGCTTTGTTTTGATATATATCTCTTGTCACAGTGTATACAAGCAAATAACTTTCGATCTTCCGGTGCCAAATGAGTTTTCTTGTGTTTTTGAAGACTTGCCTTATGTAGCGTTTGAAAGCCACTTATGGCACATTTATAGACTTTTTTATCAGCTTCTTTCAATCTAATAAAAGAATATTTAAATATTACAATCCTATAACGAAAGTAGCAGTGGCAACATTGTGACGTGCATTCGTCAAATATTTAGATGACGTGCGCGCCAACTTTTATTGATTTTCCTATAGACTTATGGGCCATGGTAGTGGGCCATAATTGGAGCTATTTCGGCTATAACGAAATTTTTTAAAGGTGCATAATTAGAATTTTAGAAGATGTTCATAAAACATTTAATCACTAGTTGATTAAAAAAGTATACCATTTTAATATCGCAAATTATATTTTATCCTCTCATAGTATATGTATATTTAATTGTTTGTTTATGTAACGAGCGCTTTGTTTACTCACTTGTTTCGTCGAACTGCTTGAATCCATTTTTGTTATTGATTAAATCGGTGTGACAAACTATGAAGAATATAAATGAAATAATATACTCTTATAAAATACTTTCGGGAGAATTGAATATCCACGAAAGTTGAGTTATTGAATGTTATTGCACCTAACAACGCCCTAATTACGCTCTCCTTACACGTTACCATTTTTTCGGCAATTTTATTAACATTTGAAACTGTCACAACACGACGCCTAGTTAACTACTCATCTAAAAAGTTTTTTAACTGAAATAATAAATTATAATACAAGTTAGAGCTTCTAAAGATATCAAAATATTTATTTATTTTTAATTTTAGAATTTTCACATATACTACTAATAATTAAATAATTAATTTTTTCGCATAATCAATTCTGATAAGTGTATGCTTCAAGTGATATAAACCAAACACCAAATTTGAAGGGATTTATGTCTCACAAACACCTTGTATTGGTAACTGGGATCTAATAAAGAACTACTTTACATTCAACTTACTGTTTTAAATCTATTACTTCGTCTATGTTATCCATCATTTCCAATAGAAAAACATCAGTAGCTAAAAGAGAAAAAATAACCCGAGATCAGTTCCTTGATCAGTTCAGCTATAAATCCATCACGGTCACGGTGAATTGAAATTTGTAAGGAGTTTTATCTTGGAGAAGACCAAATACAGAGATGTTATCACTTATTAAACCTAATTCGTTTAATATATATTCAGACAAGTGTAAGAAATAAGTGATATAGGATCTATTAGTATTTACTGTTCTAGTTCCAGTCGATATTACAAACACTAAAAACGTAAAATTTTCTATACAGAAAACATCGGATATTAGCACTTTATTACCTTATATAGATATGGATTGACCTAAGTTAAGCATACCCATAGCATACCTAAACATTTAATAAAACCTCTTTGTAATTGTAAAAATTAAGAAAATATGTGTATTTGCAGTATTCCGGGTATTTCCAGCAGTGCCTTCACAAGTGCCTTCTTTTAAAGAACGGCAGTGTTTCCAGTTCCAGCCATAAAATATTCCAGCCTGTGTTCCAGCCTAAAATGTTCTAGTTAACACAGAATATATGCTAGTTAATTATTTTATGCCAGCCATGCCAGCTAGCAGCCATTGACCAGTGTTGCCGCACCCTACTTTTAGCGCTTACCACATTCTATTATAATTCTATACTTGCTAAAAATGTACCACTTTGGTACAATTTTTTAAAGCACAACAAAATTCATCTGCAAATGACTTTAAGCGGTTTGGTCGTTGTGAATTTCTTCATAAATTTCTTCATAAAAAAAAATTCATGGAGAAAGACACAAATCGAGACGAAAAACATGAAATAGAAATTTAGAAACCCCAATTTTAAGTACAGGTTGAAGAAATCTAAGTAATTCTAATACTACACACGATACTTGGAAAACTTAAATTTTATTAAAAAAAAAACGCAAATATAGAAGCATATCAGAAACAGCAAATTTCCAAGTTTTTTTCGGGTTATTTAATATAGGCAACCCTATAGACATTACAACATAATTAATGCGGATTGTCTCCGAATTGTGTCGGTAAAGCGAGTAGGATAGCAACGACAAAAATTATTAAATATCTATTCATTTTCGGTGCGCGTAGGAAATAATTACTGTACCAAAACATCCTTGATTTGAAAATGTAGTACCACTGTACCAATAGAATTAAAAGTATCAAATTTGGTACAAATGTACCACTGCGGCAACACTGCCATTGACTTTTTAATTGACAGTTGATCAACGGCAGTGACACTTTAGGGATGTTTGACTTAAATCGATTCTTCAGAAAATCGATCTTTTGACATAATTCCTGATTTTTTGAATCAATTATTCTGTATTATTATTATCTACCTGAAATATTAAAATTAACATTAGTTTTTTGAAGAATATAATAATGTACTCATATAAAACCTTAGGAAAATGTAACAATAAACAATAAGAAGTTAAAAAATAATATAAAGTAATAATTGTTGTTCTCACCGTAGCGAGTAGCTATTTCAAAACCCAAAATAATTTGGCAGCTGCTACGGCTGCTACTAACTACTGATATCTTAAAATTTTATCTTCTACTCCTATCCATGTCCATATATTTATTTTTTCATTTTCCAAGATTTTCTTGACTTTATGGTGAAGGAAGATATATTTAGATTCAGATTTCCGATAATATTCCCTAGAATGTACCAAAGCCATTTCGTCATATTAAAAAATTACCTCAGAATGTAATGATTAATTAAAAAAAATTGAAAATTGATTGTTATCAGTTCATTTCGCTCTTAAAAATGAATTATACCAAATATTAATTTATATATTATTATAACCAAAGCATGTATTGACATGAATCAAAAAACAAAATGCCCAGGAGTCGTGGTTCTGACCGTAAAATTATAATTTAGGGAAATATTGCAGTAAACATACGAAATTATTGCACAGGATGTTTTAAAGTTAAGGTAAAAAAACAACCACTCGATTAACCCTGTATAATATACCAAATACTAAAGTTTATAAAAAGCTAGGTTTACGAATTAAAGTTGATATAATTATATGCAGCTTGCTAAAAAATTCATGAAAATAGGGCTAAAAATAACAAAAATATAACACTTTAAATTTGACCAAAAATTTCTCATGTCAATACATGCATACAAAGCATGTCAATACATGCTTTGGTTAATTTTTAAGAGCGAAATGAACTGATAACAATCAATTTGCAATTTTTTTTAATTAATCATTACATTCATAGGTAATTTTTTAATATGAAGGGATGCTTTGGCACATTCTAGGGAATATTATCGGAAATCTGAATCCAAATAAATATTCCTTCACCATAAAGTCAAGAAAACCTTGGAAAATGAAAAAATAAATATATGGGCATGGATAGGAGTAGAAGATAAAATTTTAAGATATTAGTAGTTAGTATCAGCTGCCAAATTATTTTGGTTTTTGAAATAGGTACTCGCTACGGTGAGAACAACAATTATTACTTTATATTATTTTTTAACCTCTTATTGTTACATTTTCCTAAGATTTTATATGAGTATATTATTAAACTCTTCAAAAAACTAATGTTTATTTTAATATTTCAGGTAGATAATAATAATACAGAATAATTGATTCAAAAAATCAGGAATCGTGTGTCAAAAGATCGATTTTCTGAAGAATCGATTTAAGTCAAACATCCCTGCAGTAAAGTGTCACCACAGTATACCTAATCTGTGGTGTCACTGCCGTCTGCCGTCGATCAACTGTCAATTCAAAAGTCAATGGCTGCTAGCTGGAAATACTGCAAATTCATATATTTTCTTAATTTTTACACTTACAAAGAGGTTTTATTAAATGTTTGTGCTTAACTTAGGTCAATCCATATCTATATAAGGTAATAAAGTGCTAATATCCGATGTTTTCTGTATAGAAAATTTTACGTTTTTAGTGTTCGTAAATATCGACTGGAACTGGAACAGTAAATACTAATAGATCCTATATTACTTATTTCTTACACTTGTCTGAATATGTATTAAACGAATTAGGTTTAATAAGTGATAACATCTCTGTATTTGGTCTTCTCCAAGATAAAACTCCTTACAAATTTCAATTCACCGTGACCGTGATGGATTTATAGCTGAACTGATCTCGGGTTATTTTTTTTCTTTCAGCTACTGATCTTTTTCTATTGCAAATGATGGATAACATAGACGAAGTAATAGAGTTAAAACCGTAAGTATGAATGTAAAGTAGTTCTTTATTAGATCTCAGTTTACAATACCTGTGACAATAGAAGGTGTTTGTCAGATATTCTCTTTCCTTGTCTAAGGCCTGATATAAATCCCTTTGAATTTGGTGTTTTGTTTATATCACTGGAAAGCATACACTTATAAGAATTTAATCAAAACAAATTTGAGGATTAACAAAATGTTTATTTTAATCCGGATTTTTGCAGTTGAGGCGCTGCTGTCGGAAGTTGACATCAACCTATTCCGACCGTAGCGCTTCCACGGCAAAAATCAGAAATTATCAGAATTCATTGCATATTATTTATAGTTTTTTGCTAGTGCAGTTATTGAAACTATCAAACACTCAGGTACGAGGTTTGTGTGATGTAAAGCTGTTTCGTGTAGTAAAAAATAAGTGAAAAAGAATTGGAACTAGGCGTCCTGTTGTGTTGTGACAGTTTCAAATGTTAATAAAATAGCAAAAAAAAATGTTAATGCGTAAAGGAGAGCATAATTAGGGTGTTGTTGGATGCAATAACATTCAATAACTCAACTTTCTCAGATATTCAACTCTCCTGAAACAACATTTTATAGCTTCATAGTTTCTCACACCGATTTGCTCAATAGCAAAAATGGATTCAAGCAGTTCGACAAAACAAGTGAGTAAACAAAGCGCTTGTTACATGAACAAACAATTAAATAGACATATACTATGAAAGGATAAAATATAATTTGCGATATTAATGGTATACTTTTTTTAATCAACTGAATAAATGTTTTATGAACATCTTCAAAAATTCTAATTATGTACCTTTAAAAAATTTCGTTATAGCCGAAATAGCCCCAATTATGGTCCACTAGCAAAACCGGTGATTAAAACCACGGCATATAAATCACACGGCAGGCTAACTCTGCCCAGATTCCATGATACAAGGAGGGTTAGATAAGATATTACGCATGTAGTGGGCGGAGCTTAACAGAAAATCACTATCCGGGTGACGTCATGCGCGCGGAGAACCGATTTGCCACCGCCAGGGATCTTTTGAGAGAAGATATTGCGCATGGAGTTGGCGGAGCTTAACAGAAAATTACTACCCTAGTGCGGAGAACAGATTTGCGACCGCCAAGGATCTTATCTAACCTTCTTGTATCATGCCCAGATTCCATTGTTTAAAATTTCTATAAAATTTGACCTTGAAAACACCATTATAGGTGCCGAGTCAGGGCCGGATTAAAACGTATCAAAAAATTTCCCAGAAAATAAACTATTCATAGACAGGATCGTATTAAAAAAAATACTGTAATTGAGTGCAACTGAATTTTATTTACACAATACTTTTATCTAAACAAATGAATCGTAAAGCGCGCATACTCCTCGAAAAGTAAAAATAATAAAATCAATTAAACATTTAACTGTAGAGAATAGACAATTAAAATTAAAAAACATGCCAAGAGTTACAAACAAGAATTAAAGAAATACCCAATAAGATATCTGTTGAACAATATAAAGAGGCTGCATACCAATTATGTCCATCAATGGACGTAGCAAATTTTGTTAATATTCAAATTTCGCTAATTAACAAATCAGCTAAAGGAAGAAACATGAATTTAAATATAGATGTCTGGCGATATACTTTTGCTGGCCAAAAATATACAAGACGCTTTTGACAAATCTATTTTGCCTTCCACGTCCAGAGACACTAAGAAAATGAATATATGACATCGATATCAAACCTGGCTTAGAAAATCTTAGTGTATTTGAGACTGTAAAAAGCAAAGTTGAAAGTTTCGATGAACCGGATGACCTTAATTGATATTGTGTTCTATGTATTGATGATATGAATATCAAGTTCCACTTATTTTATAATAGTGATCGTGATAATATTGTGGGTTTTGAGTTTTGAGGACCAGGAGAAGGGGAACAGAGAGTTTAAACCAGCTCGGGTGTCTAATGTTGTTATGGTAAGTATCTTTACCAATTAGAAGCAATCCCTAGCTTATTTTTTTATCACGCTACATGCACAGGTAAACATTTGAAGGAAATTGTATTTGACGCAATTATTAAACTTAATAAGTGATATAATATCAAATACACTACCAAACCACTATTATATTAAAAATGTTCAGGAAAACAAAAATAAAACTACAAAAACAAAATATAACACACAAGAAACGAAAATAAAACTTACAAAACCAAATATATCACACAATAAAAAAAAATAAAACTAAAAAACAAAATATATCACTCGAGAAAAGAATGAAATAAATTAAGCCGCACGCTACTGACTCAAAGCTGCCGTAACTAGTGATGAGTGAAATATCGGTAACTGTGACTTTGTCACTGATATTCTATAATCACAGTCACGGCCTGTGACTGATTTGAAAATAAACGGTGACTTGCTAAAGCGTGACGATTACAGTTAATTGTGATTTCTCTGCTAACGAGAAAATACTTCACAGAGCGGGACGTCGCGAACGCAGCTGCCGATGGCACCGGTTGTGACTCAGTTCACAGTCACGAGTCACGACGTACGTCTCATAGGATAGATATCTGACAAAGTGATCTAAAGACAGTGACTGTTAGAAGTGATTTAATTTTTTATGTATTTTATATTTTATTACTATTTTCTATCACTACGAATCGGTTTGGTTCCTTTTTAGTTTAGCAGGTTTTTTTAAAGCCAAACATAAAGTTTTACCTTTATACTGTTTATTTTTTTTAGAAACTTCATTTTTTATATATTTCGTTTATTTTAATACAAAGGAAAATATTTGTTGTTTAATGTATTACTTATCTCGTGTTGTTAAGTTTCGTTCGTTATGGTTATTAGCATATTGCATATTTTACTCTTTTGCTGTTTTGGTTTGAATTTTGTTAATATTCAAATTTCGCTAATTAACAAATCAGCTAAAGGAAGAAACATGAATTTAAATATAGATATCTGGCGATATACTTTTCCCGGCCAAAAATATACAAGACGCTTTTGACAAATCTATTTTGCCTTCCACGTCCAGAGACACTAAGAAAATGAATATATGACATGACTTAGAAAATCTTAGTGTATTTGAGACTCTAAAAAGCAAAGTTGAAAGTTTCCATGAACCGGATGACCTTAATTGATATTGTGTTCTATGTATTGATGATATGAATATCAAGTTCAACTTGTTTTATAATAGTGATCGTGATAATATTGTGGGTTTTGTGTTTTGAGGACCAGGAGAAGGGGAACAGAGAGTTTCAACTAGCTCGGGTGTCTAATGTTGTTATGGTAAGTATCTTTACCAATTAGAAGCAATCCCTAGCTTATTTTTTTTATCACACTACATGCACAGGTAAACATTTGAAGGAAATTGTATTTGACGGAATTATTAAACTTAATAAGTGATATAATATCAAATACACTACCAAACCATTATTATATTAAAAAATGTTCAGGAAAACAAAAATAAAACTACAAAAACAAAATATAACAAACAAGAAACGAAAATAAAACTACCAAAACCAAATATATCAATAAAAAAAAAATAAAACTAAAAAAAACAAAATATTAAGCCGCACGCTACTGACTCAAAGCTGCCGTAACTAGTGATGAGTGAAATATCGGCAACTGTGACTTTGTCACTGATATTCTATAATCACAGTCACGGCCTGTGACTGATTTGAAAATAAACGGTGACTTGCTAAAGCGTGACGATTACAGTTAATTGTGATTTCTCTGCTAACGAGAAAATACTTCACAGAGCGGGACGTCGCGAACGCAGCTGCCGATGGCACCGGTTGTGACTCAGTTCACAGTCACGAGTCACGACGTACGTCTCATAGGATAGATATCTGACAAAGTGATCTAAAGACAGTGACTGTTAGAAGTGATTTAATTTTTTATGTATTTTATATTTTATTACTATTTTCTATCACTACGAATCGGTTTGGTTCCTTTTTAGTTTAGCAGGTTTTTTTAAAGCCAAACATAAAGTTTTACCTTTATACTGTTTATTTTTTGGAAACTTCATTTTTATATATTTCGTTATTTTAATACAAAGGAAAATATTTGTTGTTTAATGTATTACTTATCTCGTGTTGTTAAGTTTCGTTCGTTATGGTTATGAGCATATTGCATATTTTACTCTTTTCCTGTTGGTTTCTTTAAATAAAAAAATTGTTTTATATTTATTTTTTAATATACCTTTTACCCACTGTTTAATGTTTTCTATTTTAGCGGCCTTGGATAAAGGACAAATAAAAATTAGTATAACAACAACAACAGAATCGTGTCATTCGTATCGTATCTTATATTTTAGCCGTGATTGTGCTTTCGGATTCATAATCATAAAGTCGCAGTCACAGTTAATACAAAGTCGCTGTCACGGGTAAGCCTGTGAACAGAAAATCACGGTTTGGCTCATCACTAGCCGTAACTGTTTGTTGTCGATGACAAAAACTACGACTGACTACGACACTGGTTAATTTTTGCATATACGTATTACTTTTTACAAATATACTCAGCCTAATCTCCAAAAAGTGAAGCCCAAACAGTGAAAGAACAATATAGAATTCTGCATAAGTCTATTTCACCCGGATATTCATTTAACTGAGCATGCCTCACCTGAAGAAGTTTTCATTGGTCGATGTTTTTAAAGGCAAGTGGTTGACTGACATTTCCCCTAACCTTCAATTTTATTTATATTTTTATTATTTATGACACATTATCATGGAGTTGGAAAAATATCAAAAAATAGTTGGAAACAATAAACTAAACAAAATCACTCTTTTACGCGCACAAATAAAAAGTAATCCAAACAGAACTAAAACAACAATCAATCGGAGTTTGGCGCAATCGCAGTTCAATCCATATCCGGGTGAAATAGACTTATGCAGTTTTAATATGGAGCTGGGTTATGTTGTCTTTTTCTTACGGCACAGAAATTGCACACGGGGTTAAATAGGGAACCCTGAGTATATTTGTAAAAAGTAATACGTATATGAATTTTTGTTGCTGGCACCCATAATGGCGGCGTGCGCAAGGATATGCGCGTAGCGTTCCCGCCAAAGCGAGTTGGCCTGCCGTGTGATTTATATGCCGTCCGTGATTAAAACTATGCTCGCTACCATAGTTGAACTCAACTAAAAAGTTTTTTTAACTGGAATAATAAATTATAATACAAGTCAGACCTTCTGAAGATATCAAAATATTTACTTTTTTATTTTTATTTTTAGAATTTTCACAAATTATACTTCCTAACACTTTTAGAATAATTAAATAATAAATTTTCCATATACTCGCTATTTAAACCCGTGTATTTGTATATGCTAGTTTTTTCCGATATTCTCCGATTGTGGCAGCACCGGCGGAGAATGCACCAAGCCTATAGGAAAATCAATAAAAGTTGGCGCGCACGTCATCTAAATATTTGACGAATACACGTCACAATGTTGCCACTGCTACTTTTTTTACTTTGACTTTTTTATCGGCTATTATGAAACACTTTATATGAAAAATATTTTATAGGGTTACAAGACTGTAATATTGAAATATTCTTTTATTAGATTGAAAAAAACTGATAAAAAAGTCTATAAATGTGCCATATGTGGCTTGCAAACGGTACATAAGAGAAATCTTAACTATCACAAGAAAACTCATTTGGCACCGGAAGAACGAGAGTTATTTGCTTGTATACATTGTGACAAGAAATATACAACAAAACACAACTTACATCATCACATTGAGGATAATCATATTGATTCCAGGTAAATTTATTTTTTGTAATACATTGTTTAGACATTGCTCCTATACGTTCTCTGATCAAATTAAAATTAAAGTACTAAAAAAATTGATTTTAGATCAAAGAATCTGCAGGAAAATATCCATAAATGTTCCATTTGCGGCTACCAAACACGACATGTGGCATACTTTAGACAACACCAGAACATTCATTTGACACTAGAAGAACGACAGATGTTTGCTTGTGCGCATTGTGACAAGAAGTATACAACAAAATATTTCTTACGACGCCACCTTGAGGATAATCATATGGATTCCAGGTAAATTTATTTTTTTTAATACATTGTTTAGACATTTCTTCTATACGTTCTCTGATCAAATTAAAATTAAAGTACTAAAAAATTGATTTTAGGTCAAAGAATCTGCAGGAAAATATCCATAAATGTTCCATTTGCGGCTACCAAACACGACATGTGGTATACTTTAGACAACACCAGAACATTCATTTGACACTAGAAGAACGACAGACGTTTGCTTGTGCGCATTGTGACAAGAAGTATACAACAAAATATTTCTTACGACGCCACCTTGAGGATAATCATATGGATTCCAGGTAAATTTATTTTTTGTAATACATTGTTTAGACATTGCTCCTATACGTTCTCTGATCAAATTAAAATTAAAGTACTAAAAAAATTGATTTTAGATCAAAGAATCTGCAGGAAAATATCCATAAATGTTCCATTTGCGGCTACCAAACACGACATGTGGTATACTTTAGACAACACCAGAACATTCATTTGACACTAGAAGAACGACAGACGTTTGCTTGTGCGCATTGTGACAAGAAGTATACAACAAAATATTTCTTACGACGCCACCTTGAGGATAATCATATGGATTCCAGGTAAATTTATTTTTTGTAATACATTGTTTAGACATTGCTCCTATACGTTCTCTGATCAAATTAAAATTAAAGTACTAAAAAATTGATTTTAGGTCAAAGAATCTGCATAAATGTTCCATTTGCGGCTACCAAACACGACGTGTGGAACACTTTAGACAACACCAGAACATTCATTTGACACTAGAAGAACGACAGATGTTTGCTTGTGCGCATTGTGACAAGAAGTATACAACAAAATATTTCTTACGACGCCACCTGGAGGATAATCATATTAGTTCCAGGTAAATTTATTTTTTATAATACATTGTTTAGACATTGCTTCTATACGTTCTCTGATCAAATTAAAATTAAAGTACTAAAAAAATTGATTTTAGGTCAAAGAATCCGCGGAAAAATAACCATAAATGTTCCACTTGTGGCTACCAAACACGACGTGTGGAACACTTTAGACAGACACCAGAAAATTCACTTGGCCCCAGATGAACGACAGTTGTTCGCTTGTGCACACTGTGATAAGAAATATACGGAAAAACGAAGATTAAAATTCCACCTTGACGCTAAGCATATTGATTCCAGGTAAATTTATTATTGTTACCCCCGGTATATTCGGGTACTATTTTATCTTTGTCTTAGTGGTTAAACTACCACTACCATTTTAGAATTGTTTTAAGCAATTACAAGAGAAATATTTAAAAATTATTTTAGGTCCAAGGATGCGCAGAAAAATCTCCATAAATGTTCCATTTGTAGCTACCAAACACCCTATATATCACACTTTCAACGACACCAGAAAATTCACTTGGCCCCAGATGAACGACAGTTGTTTGCTTGTGCACACTGTGATAAGCAATATACGGAAAAACAAAGATTAAAAGACCACCTTGGCGCTAATCATATTGATTCCAGGTAAATTTATTATTGTTACGCCCGGTATTTTCAGATATATTTTATTTGATGGATAGCAGAAAGATCGTGTATCTTCACCTGTATAGATAGCAATATCGATTAGTTCTAAGACTTTTATAAAAAGACTTAAATCTTTTTCAATTTCGGAATAAACATTTAAATCACAAATCACTTTCAAAAAGACTTAAATTTTAAGTTTTATGTCAGCTTTTGAAAAATGACGTAAAATCAAACGACTTAAGTCATTAAAATGATTTAAATAAAAAAAGACGTTTTCTGTGAGCTTGCAGCGTATGGGTAAATTAATATCAACATACGGATGATTCAGTTCTAAATTTTTTAACAAAAACATTTTGTTAATGATAATAATTATAATAGGGTGGGGTACGTGATATTATATGTTTGAGGAACCCTGTTTTATAGAGTTACCAGACTGTTATTTAAATATTATTTTATTTTATGAATACTTACTTAATAATTACAAACGGTCGAGGTTTTTGATTTAGTAGCAAGTTTTATGGCATCTTCCTAAAATTTAAAAAATGATATTTCATTTCTTATAGATTCGATATAGTTTTGTGTACTTTTAATCATGGACGATGCAGTGGAAATTACGTAATTTGAACTTTGTAAATATCGTGATAAAATATCAATTTTTTTAAGTAGTTCTCGCCATAAAACCAATAAGAATTTAAATTTAAATGTCTCAATTATATTTAAAATACCAGACGCCTCAGCAGTTTGAATCATAAAATAATTAACTAGAAAGAAGTGTCAACTCTGTGTTAAATCGTGGAAACACGATACGCCACCGAAAGCGTTCGTTGTCGTCTGGAGAACTAATTTTCCAATTGACAGGTGGCATGACATGATGGCTTCATTTTTATTTCCGTATCCGGTTATTCAATGGCGGGCCCCCTTTCAGTTTAAATGTATTTTGTACTCTTTCTTATCATAAATAAAACAAAACAAAATTTTATTCTAACAGATTTATTTGAAATATGAGACAACGTGACTAAATAAATATAAAAAATAAAGAATTGAATAATTTCTACAGCAATTACTTAATTATATGCAATTTTAACGTAAATTAGTAACTTATAAGCATGACTTACAGTAATTTGTAAATAAATACACGTATTCACAGCCATCAGGGACAGAAAACGGGGGCAGGGCAGGCCAGGCCTTATTCAAAAACCTGAAAACAGAAAAACAAATTTTTTGTACTAAAATTAACAATGTAAAAATATCAATAGGTATAAAATATAAATATACTGTTTAAAAAAGCGTTCATTATTCCCAAAGAGACCTAAGAGGTTTATAAATCAAAAAGAAGCAAAAAGAGACTTTAGTCGGATAACAATCAGATTGTATCAGTCAGATTTATTGCATTATTGACAATAAATCGCACATACTGGAGATAACTAATGTTGGCTATAGTTAAAAATGATCTTACCTAGCTGTAAATTGTTTCCATTTTCAAAAAAATCGCCGATCATAAACATAACTAAATTTTCTTGCATCTAAAAAATACAGAAATAGTGTTTATTTACTACCTATTTTTAATATACAAGGGACATACCTAGAACTGCAGAAACGTCTTTTCCTCCAGGATTTTTCATGTAATATATATTTTATATGCTTTATTACCTTTATATTTATAAATTTCTGCCGAAATATCAAATTGAATTTACAAAACAAAACTAAACGGAGAGTACGGAGAGAATTAAAATGGCGTCGAAATTTGTTCTAGAACAAATCTGAAGTTGTCTCTGAAATCTGTCAATTCTAAACACTGTGAAGTTAGACAATAGTTAGACAGAAACATTGCTGTCCTTGTCTAGGCGGCCATACTTGTCGTCAGGAGATGACAGGAATGACACTAATGACCGTTTCCAATTTTCCTATTTCACTGTCACCCCCTTAGACAAGGAAAGAGAGGGGACGGGTAACAGGCATATTCTCCCGTGATCGGTTAGTGAGGCCAAAATTCGATCGGCGGCCATACTTTGGTGACAAGATTTCGAGGTGACACCGAGCGAATTTTTATGTTTTTTGTGACAACTGTTTTGTTTTAAATTTATAAACTGTATTGTTTAGTATGGTGAGATGTTTAGCGTATGGCTGCAAAGGCCGAAGCGAGAAAAAAGTGGCTGGAATTACATTTCACAGGTAAAAATCGATACACAACTTTTGTTATGTTGTCATAAAATATACATTTTTTTCATTATAGCAGTAAAAATATGTAAAATGCTTTTGAGCAGGATCGTGATTGATCAGTGAGTCAGTCACTTAAGGATTTTATATATTAGTATAGATTTCACGCTCTACAAAAAAACGTCTGAAGGTCAAAGTTCCTCAGATCAACCGTCTCAAAGATATCAGCGATCAGAAATAACACCATATACAGGATTGGTAACTTGATATCTATCTATGCGATAAAAAAAAGATGTTAAGGCTGCAAAATATACTGCAGCGCAACAGAGACGGATAAAGTGTCTTTTCCCTACCATCGTTTAGGGGAAGTGATACGAGGAGAGATTCCGTGCGAGAGGGGGCGGGGCTTTAAGACGTTTGTGTGGGGACTACCGCTAGTAGAATAGAATAGAAAATAGAATCAGTATCAGTCAGATGTCGGTGTGGTGATTATTAGAGGCGCAACTGCTATGGAAAATAAGATAATAGAATTTTTTACAGAATTTGGCCGACTATAAATAATAGCTTCATAATATTCAGTAAATTTTGGATTTTTTTTGTCAGAACCATTTTCCTCTATCTGCTAAAATAAAGTGATGGGGGAAGGTTAGATCTGTCTTTATTTAAATGTTAATAACTCCGGACTGGATGATCAGAATCCGACAAACGAGGGCTCATTTAAAAGAGCGTTTCTTACTCTATATTATACCATAAAAATAATTATAATAAGGTCTTGAACGTAGACGTCAGGGGGCGCTTTCTTACAATTTAACAAACATAGCGCGTTTTTTCAAAAAAGTTAAATACGATAGTATATGTAATTTTAGCTGATAGTAAAGAGTAGTAAAAGCTTAAAAAGTCAGCGAAAACCGCATCTTGATATCTTCTTTCAAATCGAAGATATTTTCAAAATTATAATTGCCAAAAAATAAGCCCTTAATTACCTTATTTTTACAACACGGTTTCAGTAGCCCTCTTGATTATGCCCATTCTAACAAAAAAATAAGATAGAAACAGTTAGTTCGTTTTAAAATCGACGATATTACCAGGTTACCATAATACCAGATGCATTAATATCTAATAATTAAGATATTAATAAGAGTGAACAAGAAAAAATCGAAATAAAAATGAAACTTTTACACCCTGTATCTCCGAAACTAAGCATTTTAGGACACACATTTATTCGAACTTTTTTACTTATTTTTATCTGCAAAATAAGTTTCCGGAATGCAGTTCGGACCACCCTGTATATTAAATAGAATTCCATGACTCAGTGGGAAAAGGGGGTCCACTTGACGTGATCTTACTCGGTTTTAAATATGAGTATTATTTTTCTAATACCCTAAATTTAAGGTGACTGTTTTAAAACTTCAAAATATTCAAAATAATGGCACTTATCAAAAAAACTTATTGAAATATTTCTATTGGAACAAAAATGTCCAGGCACATATTTTGTCATTTTAATTGTTTATTGTTTCCAGAAATGCCGATTGTACATCTTCAACTGATGAAGAAATGATATTAGATGCTTTAAAAATCGAAATTGATGATGTCGCTTCGCCTTTGGATGACTCTAAGTATGGTTTTTAAGTCTATTTTTACTAAATTAGTGATAATAATGTAACTCATTAATTCCAGAAATGTTGAATGTTTATCTGTGACTAATGAAATAAAATCGGAAGATTTTATAAAAACAGATGTCGATGTGATTATGAACGAAGATGTCGCCCCGATTAAGAAGACAGAGGTGCACGGTGACTTTAAGTATGTTTTTTAAAAGTATTTTTATTAATGGATACGGCCATTGTGTTTTAAATATTTTCTTATTGTTTTCAGAAATAGCGAAAATGAATCTGCCACTCGAAATGTGAAGCTAGAAGATTTTATAAAAATGGAACCCGACGATAACGTCTGACGTTTGTGGATAAAGATACGCATTTGTGGACGAAGAAAATATTCGTAACACATTACAACCAAACAGAAGATTTTATAAAAACAGAACATGAAGATATCGCTCCGATGTTTTTTAAATGTACGCTCAGATGCAAATAAAAACGCAATAAAGAAATTTTTGGTCAAATTTAAAGTGTTATATTTTTGTTATTTTTAGCCCTATTTTCATGATTTTTTTATCAAGCTGCATATAATTAGATCAACTTTAATTCGTAAACCTAGCTTTTTATTATGGAGTGTAGAGGTCGCAACCTCTACACTCCATACTTTTTATAAACTTTAGTATTTGGCATATTATACAGGGTTAATCGAGTGGTTGTTTTTTTCACTTTAACTTTAAAACATCCTGTGCAGTAATTTCGTGTGTTTATTGCAATATTTCCCTAAATTATAATTTTACGCTCAGAACCATGACTCCTGAGCATTTTGTTTTTTGATTCATGTCAATACATGCTTTGGTTAATTTTTGAGAGCGAAATGAACTGATAACGATCAATTTACAATTTTTTTTAATTATCATTACATTCTGAAGTAATTTTTTAATATGACGAAATGGCTTTGGTCGGGAATCTGAATCCAATTATATCTTCCTTCACCATAAAGTCAAGAAAATCTTCGAAAATGAAAAAATAAATATATGGGCATGGATAGGAGTAGAAGATAAAATATTAGGTAATTACCAAATATTAAGATATTTGTAGCAGCTGCCAAATTATTTTGGTTTTTCAAATAGCTACTCGCTACGGTGAGAACAACAATTATTACTTTATATTATTTTTTAACCTCTTATTGTTACATTTTCCCAAGATTTTAAATGACTATATTATTAAACTCTTCAAAAAGCTAATGTTTATTTTAGTATTTCAGGTAGATAATAATAATACAGAATAATTGATTCAAAAAATCAAGAATCGTGTGTCAAAAGACCGATTTTCTGAAGAATCGATTTAAGTCAAACATCCCTAAAGTAAAGTGTCACCACAGTATACCTAATCTGTGGCGTCACTGCCGTCTGCCGTCGATCAACTGTCAATTAAAAAGTCAATGGCTGCTAGCTGGAAATACTGCAAATACACATATTTTCTTAATTTTTACACTTACAAAGAGGTTTTATTAAATGTTTGTGCTTAACTTAGGTCAATCCATATCTATATAAGGTAATAAAATGCTAATATCCGATGTTTTTACTTAGTCTGTATGGAAAATTTTACGTTTTTAGTGTCTGTAATATCGACTGGAACCGTAAATACTAATAGATCCTATATTACTTATTACTGGTAGGTATTATACAAAAGATATTATTAAATATAAATGACGACACTTGTCTGAATATGTATTAAACGAATTAGGTTTAATAAGTGATAACATCTCTGTATTTGGTCTTCTCCAAGATATCTCCTTACAAATTTTAATTTATCGTGCTGGATTTATAGCTGAACTGATCTCGGGTTATTTTTTTTCTTTCAGCTACTGATCTTTTTCTATTGGAAATGATGGATAACATAGACGAAGTAATAGAGTTAAAACCGTAAGTATGAATGTAAAGTAGTTCTTTATTAGATCCCAGTTTACAATACCTGTGACAATACAAGGTGTTTGTCAGATATTCTCTTTCCTTGTCTAAAGTCAGATATAACTCCCTTCAAATTTGGTGTTTTGTTTATATCACTCGAAAGCGTACACTTATAAGAATTTAATCAAAACAAATTTGAGGATTAACAAAATGTTTATTTTAATCTGGATTTTTGCCGTTGAGGCGCTGCGGTCGGAAGTTGACATCAACCTATTCCGACCGCAGCGCTTCCACGGCAAAAATCAGAAATTATCAGTATTCATTGCATATTATTTATAGTTTTTTGCTAGTGCAGTTATTGAAACTATAAAACACTCAGGTACGAGGTTTGTGTGATGTAACGCTGTTTTGTGTAGTAAAAAATAAGTGAAAAAGAATTGGAACTAGGCGTCCTGTCGTGTTGTGACAGTTGCAAATGTTAATAAAATAGCAAAAAAAAATGTTAATGCGTAAAGGAGAGCGTAATTAAGGTGTTGTTGGATGCAATAATATTCAATAACTCAACTTTCTCAGATATTCATCTCTCCTGAAACAACATTTTATAGCTTCATAGTTTCTCACACCGATTTGCTCAATAGCAAAAATGGATTCAAGCAGTTCGACGAAACAAATGAGTAAACAAAGCGCTTGTTACATGAACAAACAATTAAATAGACATATACTGTGAAAGGATAAAATATAATTTGCGATATTAATGATATACTTTTTTTAATCAACTAGTGATTAAATGTTTTATGAATGTCTTCTAAAATTCTAATTCTGTACCTAACCTAAATTTCGTTATAGCAGAAATAGCCTCAATTATGGCCCACTAGCAAAACCGGTGATTAAAACTATGCTCGCTACCATAGTTGAACTCATCTAAAAAGTTTTTTTAACTGGAATAATAAATTATAATACAAGTTAGACCTTCTGGAGGTATCAAAATATTTACTTTTTTATTTTTATTTTTAGAATTTTCACAAATTATACTTCCTAACGCTTAGAAAAATTAAATAATAAATTTTCCGTATACTCGCTATTTAAACCCGTGTATTTGTATATGGTAGTTTTTTACGATATTCTCCGATGGTGGCAGCACCGGCGGAGAATGCACCAAGCCTATAGGAAAATCAATAAAAGTTGGCGCGCACGTCATCTAAATATTTGACGAATACACGTCCCAATGTTGCCACTGCTACTTTTTTTACTTTGACTTTTTTATCGGCTATTATGAAACACTTTATATGAAAAACATTTTATATGGTTACAAGACTGTAATATTAAAATATTCTTTTATTAGATTGAAAGAAACTGATAAAAAAGTCTATAAATGTGCCATATGTGGCTTTCAAACGCTACATAAGAGAAATCTTGACTATCACAAGAAAACTCATTTGGCACCGGAAGAACGAGAGTTATTTGCTTGTATACACTGTGACAAGAAATATACATCAAAACAAAACTTACGTCATCACATTGAGGAGAATCATATTGATTCCAGGTAAATTTATTTTTTGTAATACGTTGTTTGGACATTGCTCCTAGACGTTCTCTGATCAAATTAAAATTAAAGTACTAAAAAAAACGATTTTAGGTCAAAGAATCCGCAGGAAAATATCCATATGTGTTCCATTTGCGGCTACCAAACACGACATGTGGCATACTTTAGACAACACCAGAACATTCATTTGACACTAGAAGAACGACAGATGTTTGCTTGTGCGCATTGTGACAAGAAGTATACATCAAAATATTTCTTACGACGCCACCTTGAGGATAATCATATTGATTCCAGGTAAATTTATTTTTTGTAATACATTGTTTAGACATTGCTCCTATACGTTCTCTGATCAAATTAAAATTAAAGTACTAAAAAAATTGATTTTAGGTCAAAGAATCCGCGGAAAAATAACCATAAATGTTCCACTTGTGGCTACCAAACACGCGATAAAACACAGTTGCAACGACACCAGAAAATTCACTTGGCCCCAGATGAACGACAGTTGTTTGCTTGTCCACACTGTGATAAGAAATATACGGAAAAAGGAAGATTAAAATTCCACCTTGACGCTAATCATATTGATTCCAGGTAAATTTATTATTGTTGCCCCCGGTATTTTCAGATATATTTTATTTGATGGATTGCAGAAAAAACGTGTATCTTCACCTATAGATACCAATATCGATTAGTTCTTTGCCTTTGTTTGTTTCAAAACAAATGCGAAAAACTTTAGGGGGTGATTCCATGTTCAAAATAAAGGGTAGTTTGCTTTATAAACGTTGGGTCAAAAGTCAACCATTAGGGAGATATCGCGGTACAAAGATGGCGGAAAAATAATGTTTTAATTTTTTATCTTGAAAACGAAAAGAGATAGACTAATGAAATTTTATGGAAGCATTACTGTTATGAAAACACACTTTCTGGTATTTTTTCACTTTTTAAAATGAGTGGAAGGGGTTGAAATAAACTACCCCTATCATTCTTGTTAACGAAATTTAAAGAAAAATCTTATCAAACACATGTAAAAAATTAATTTGGATAGTTTAGTTTGTTTAGAAACTTTTTTTATCTCTTGTGTTTTTTGATAAAACTCACCGATTTGAAATTAAAAATAAAATGTAAAGCATTACATGTCAGGACAAAAAACATTTTTAGATTAAGAATCTAGTGATAATAACGATAATAATAATCATTTAGATAATAACGTATTGCAGTAGAGTAATGTGAAATAAAATAATATTAGGAACATCCTAAAAAGTAACAGCGGCCGACTAAATTTTTTCCTAAAAAAATTACAGCAGCCCACTAGATTCTTTATCAGAAAATGTTTTTTGTCATTTTATTTTTTAATTTCAAATCGGTGAGTTTTATCAAAAAAATACAAGAGATAAAAAAGTTTCTAAACAAACTGAACTATCCAAATTAATTTTTTCGCATGTGTTTGATAAGATTTTTCTTTAAATTTCGTTAACAAGAATGATAGGGGTAGTTTATTTCAACCCCTTCCACTCATTTTAAAAAAGTGAAAAAATTACCAGAAAGTGTGTTTTCATAACAGTAATGCTTCCATAAAATTTTATTAGTCTATCTCTTTTCGTTTTCAAGATAAAAAATAAAAACATTATTTTTCCGCCATCTTTGTACCGCGATATCTCCCTAATGGTTGACTTTTGACGCAACGTTTATGAAGCAAACTACCCTTTATTTTGAACAAGGAATCATCCCCTGAAGTTTTTCGCATTTGTTTTGAAACACCCTGTATATAGGCGTGCGACGGAGTCTAGAACCCACTGGGCGGTGCTGGAAAATTCTTAGCCGCTGTGTTCTCGAATTTCTAGGCTCTTCTAGGTCATATTAAAGCGGGACTGGTTTCGCAACAATATGATCTAGGTGTTATACCAAATAGCTTTTTCCCGCGACTTCGTTCGCGTTACACCTTGAATCGTTCATGCATTGATTTAAATGATTGTTTACCTCTTTATGGATAGAGCAGTTCAACGAAACAGAGATTCAAGCAGTTCGACGAAACCAGTGAGTAAACAAAGTGCTCGTTACATAATTAAAAAATTAAATAGGCTATGAGAGGTTAAAATATAATTTGCAATATTAATGGTATACTTTTTTTAATCAACTAGTGATTAAATGTTTTATGAATATATTCTAAAATTATAGTTATGTACCTTTAAAAATTTTCGTTATACCCGAATAAACCCCAATTATGCCCCACTAGCAAAACCGTTGATTAAAACTATGCTCGCTACCAAACCATCTAAAAAGTTTTTTTTAACTGGAATAATAAATTAAAAAACAAGTTAGACCTTCTGGAGGTATCAAAATATTTATTTTTTTATTTTTATTTTTGAAATTTTTACAAATTATACTTTCTAACGCTTTTAGAATAATTAAATAATATTTTTTTCGTATACCCTCTATTTAAACCCGTGTATTTGTATGTGCTAGTTTTTTACGATATTCTCCGATGGTGGCAGCACCGGCGGAGAATGCCCCAAGCCTATACCGCACAATCGAAAAAAATATGGCGTCCAGTAGAGTTAGAGATGACGATCGACGACATTTTTCATATAGTTTTACAGATAAAATAAGTGATTGTAATTTCTAAACCATCTCTATCACCTACTTACAATGCAAGTCAACTATATTTTTCTTTTTCTTAGTGGTTAAGCTACCACTACCATTTCAGAATTGTTTTACGCAATTACAAGACCAGTATTTAAAAATGATTTTAGGTCCAAGGCTGCGCGGAAAAATATCTATAAATGTTCCATTTGTGGCTACCAAACACCCTTGATATCACGCTTGCAACAACACCAGAAAATTCACTTGGCCCGAGATGAACGACAGCTGTTTGCTTGTGCACACTGTGATAAGAAATATACGGAAAAACGAAGATTAAAATTCCACCTTCACTCTAAGCATATTGATTCCAGGTAAATTTATTATTGTTACCCCCGGTATTTTCAGATATATTTTATTTGATGGATAGCAGAAAAAACGTGTATCTCCACCTTTGAATAAGAAGACTAAGGAAGGAGCATATCAAAAATCTTAGGTACACCGCGATGGGCCTCAAATATGGCCGACTTAAATTCCGGTTTATCAGTGTCGTTCTAATTTTATTTAAAAAATGTAAAACTATGATGTAGGGTAGACGTGGGGTAGACTCAATAATTTGTTATTTTATTTTACGTTGTGAATAAATGTTGGTAGTTATTAAAATTGTTATAAAAATATATAATTCTAATAAAAATAGATAAGTTATAATAAGTATTTATTAACACAAACATCCGATACGCTACTGAAGCAGGTAAGTCAAATTAACGTATCTAAATTCTTTGACATCTAATCTTTGACAAGTAATAAATAAAAGCTAAAATGCAAGAAAAATATATAATTTAGTTAATTTAAGTGAATTTCATAAATGATCGTTTTACTACACGTATGTATATTATATAGTCACTTACTAGCGAAAAGTTGTTCCATTATTTCACTCAATTTTTGCCGAGATCTACCGCACGCTACACAACCAACTATTTTAGAGTCTTTTTCGATAAATCGCGATAGTGTCACTGTTAATTTAAGTTCTGCCACAATTTCCATCTAGATTTACTACCTTTATACAACTATCAGTAGTAGAATAAATAATAAATAACATAAAATAAGCTCCGTAAAGACTGACAAATCCACAAAATTTCAAATCAAATTCAAATGTGTCAAATGAATCGTCAAACAGAACTGTCAAGGATCCCCACCCTAGAGAGCTTTTATGGTGGCTTTTCCGCCCACCATGCATGAATACATGGATAGCATTATGCTCCTTCCTTAGTCTTCTTATTCAAAGATCTCCACCTATAGATAGCAATATCGATTAGTTCTAAGCCTTTTATAAAAAGACTTAAATTTTAACTCTTATGTCAGCTTTCGAAAAATGACTTAAAATCAAATGACTTAAGTCATTAAAATGATTTAAATCAAAAAAAGACTTAATGTTTTCTCTGAGCTTGCGGCGGCGGCGTACGGGTAAATTAAGATCAACATATGAATGATTCAGTTCTAAGTTTTTTAATAAAAACATTTTGTTAATGGTAATAATTATAATAGGGTAGGGTACGTGATATTATATGTTTGAAGAACCCTGTTTTATAGAGTTCCAAGACTGTTATTTAAATATTATTTTATTTTATTAATACTTATTTAATAATTACGGGGTCGCTTTTATGTATGGAAACAGTCAATTATTAGGTAAAATATACAAGGTACCGCAAAAAATTAACTGCAAAAAGTATAGCGTTTTTAATTGTCTATTGGTGGGTAATAAATTTATGTAAACAGGGTCGGTCATAAAGTCGTGGCACATCATAGTTTCATTTTTTTAAACAGAACCCCCTGTATATTATTGCATATTTCAATTCTTCCTTCAATTCTAAGCAAAATTCGAAATACACATAATGTATTTCAAACCAACCGTTTCCGAGTTATTGACTTTTGAACATATCACTTAAACAATTTGATTTAATTAATATCGATATGTTCAGTTTCATTTAGTGATGTCATTCTGCCGAAATTGTGATACTGTTGTAATGGGTTTCTAAATGCCTATTAGCTACTAGTAAATTTAAATATACAGGGTCGGTCATAAAGTTGTGGCACATCAAACTTTATTTTTTTTAAATGAAATCCCCTATACAGGGTGTTTCAAAACAAATGCGAAAAACTTTAGGGGGTGATTCCTTGTTCAAAATAAAGGGTAGTTTGCTTTATAAACGTTAGGTCAAAAGTCAACCATTAGGGAGATATCGCGGTACAAAGATGGCGGAAAAATAATGTTTTTATTTTTTATCTTGAAAACGAAAAGAGATAGACTAATGAAATTTTATGGAAGCATTACTGTTATGAAAACACACTTTCAGGTAATTTTTTTACTTTTTTAAAATGAGTGAAAGAGGTTGAAATAAACTACCCCTATTATTCTTGTTAACGAAATTTAAAGAAAAATCTTTTCAAACACATGCAAATGCTTTAATTTGGATAGTTTAGTTTGTTTAGAAACTTTTTTACCTCTTGTGTTTTTTTGATAAAACTCACCGATTGGAAATTAAAAAATAAAATGTAAAGCATTACATGTTATGACAAAAAACATTTTTATATTAAGAATCTAGTGATAATAACGATAATAATAATCATCTAGATAATAACGTATTGCAGTATAAAATAATATTAGGAACATCCTAAAAAGTAACAGCGGCCGACTAGATTTTTTCCTAAAAAAATTACAGCAGCCCACTAGATTCTTTATCAGAAAATGTTTTTTGTCCTGACATGTAATGCTTTACATTTTATTTTTTAATTTCAAATCGGTGAGTTTTATCAAAAAATACAAGAGATAAAAAGTTTCTAAACAAACTAAACTATCCAAATTAAAAAGCATTTGCATGTGTTTGAAAAAGATTTTCTTTAAATTTCGTTAACAAGAATAATAGGGGTAGTTTATTTCAACCCCTTCCACTCATTTTAAAAAAGTGAAAAAATTACCAGAAAGTGTGTTTTCATAACAGTAATGCTTCCATAAAATTTTATTAGTCTATCTCTTTTCGTTTTCAAGATAAAAAATAAAAACATTATTTTTCCGCCATCTTTGTACCGCAATATTTCCCTAATGGTTGACTTTTGACCCAACGTTTATGAAGCAAATAACCTTTTATTTTGAACAAGGAATCACCCCCTGAAGTTTTTCGCATTTGTTTTGAAACACCCTGTATACTATTGCATATTTCAATTCTTCCTTCAATTTTAAGCAATAATCGTAATACACAACGTACATAAATTGAAGAATTGAGATGTTAAGCTTAAATTTTGTAATTTCCAGACTTGATATAATCTCATTTTATACATCTATAAATGCTAACTTGAGAACTAATGTCAAATTTTACTAAGTGTCATAGTTTCGGCAGAATGGCATCGTTAAATGAAACTGAACATATCGAAATTAACTAATTAAATCAAATTGTTTAAGTGACATTTTCAAAGGTCAATAATTCTGAAACGGTTGGTTTCAGATACATTATGTGTATTTCGATTTTTCCTTAGAATTGAATGAAGAATTGAAATATGCAATAATATACAGGGGGTTCTATTTAAAAAAATAAAGCTTTGATGTGCCACGACTTTATGACCGACCCTGAATACATGAATTTATTACCCACCAATAGACAATTAAAAACGCTATAATTTTTGCAGTTAATTTTTTGCGGTACCTTGTATATTTTACCTAATAATCGACCGTTTCGATATATAAAAGCGACCCCGTATATTCTTTTGTTAGATCGAAAGAAGCTGAGCTAAAAGTCCATAAATGCGCCATATGTGGCTTTCAAACACCAGATAAGTGCATTTTTCACAGACACGAGAAAATTCACATCGCACGGGCAGACCGACAGTTGTTTGTATGTGCACACTGTGATACGAGATATACAACAATACAAACCTTACGACGTCACCTTGAGAAGAAACATATTGATGCCAGGTAAATTTATATTCGTGTAGCTAGGGTGTTTCAAAATAAAAAAAATAATTTTTTTTATGGTGTTGACCATAAGTAAAATAGGTAGGGGTAGGTACGTGAGATTATATGCTTGAAGAACCGTGTTTTACAGAGTTACAGGACTGTAATATTTAAATATTCTTTTATTAGATCGAAAGAAGCCGAGAAAAAAGTCTATAAATGTGCCATATGTCGCATTAAAAAATATATGGCTAAAAAAGTGGGTTTGGATTGGTTTGGCCCTAACAATTCGCCCCTATGAATTTTGAAACACTTTATATGAAAAATATTTTGTACGATTACTAGACTGTAGTATTTAAATATTCTGTTATTAGATCGAAATTATAAAAAAAAAATAATTTAAAAATTTTTATTATTAAAAATATTTCTTACATGTGGCTTTCATACGCCATATAAATCAAATTTTTGCAGACACAAGAAAATTCATTTTCCACTGAAAGACCGACAGTTGTTTGCATGTACACACTGTGATAAGAGATATACAAGAAAACAAACCTTACGACGTCACCTTGAGAAGAAACATATTGATGCCAGGTAAATTTATTTTGTGTAATACATGGATCATATACAGTGTAATAGATAAAGTCTGAATTCATTATTCATTTTCTCATTCACAATTCACATTATTTAAGACGCACCCTGTATATATTAAATAGAATTCCATGACTAAGTGGGAAAAGGGGGTCCACTTGACGTGATCTTACTCAGTTTTAAATATGATCACGATTTTTTCAATACCCTAAATATAAGGTCACTGTTTTAAAACTTCAAAGTATTCAAAATAATGGCACTTATCAAAAAAACTTATTGAAATATTGCTATTGGAACAAAAATGTCCAGGCACATATTTTGTCATTTTAATTGTTTATTGTTTCCAGAAATGCCCATTGTACATCTTCAACTGATGAAGTGATATTAGATGCTTTAAAAATCGAAATTGATGATCTTGCTTCGCCTTTGGATGACTCTAAGTATGTTTTTTAAGTGTATTTTTACTAATTTAGCGATAATAATGTAACTCATTAATTGCAGAAATTCTGAATGTTTATCTTTGACTAATGAAATAAAATCAGAAGATTTTATAAAAACAGAACCTGAAGATGTCGCTCCGATTATGAAGACAGAGGTGCACGATGACTTTAAGTATGTTATTTACACGTATTTTTATTAATGGATAGGGCATTGTGTTTTAAATATTTTCTTATTGTTTGCAAAAATAGCGAAAATGAATCTGCCACTCGAAATGTGAAGCTAGAAGATTTTATAAAAATGGAACCCGAAGATGTCCCTCCGATTATGAAGACAGAGGTGCACGACGACTTTAAATATGTTTTTTAAATGTACACTCAGATGCAAATAAAAACGCAACAGAGAAATTTTTGGTCAAATTTAAAGTGTTATATTTTTGTTATTTTTAGCCCTATTTTCATGAATTTTTTAGCAAACTGCATATAATTATATAAACTTTAATTCGTAAACTTAGCTTTTTATAAACTTTAGTATTTGGCATATTATACACGGTTAATCGAGGGGTTGTTTTTTTACCTTAACTTTCAAACATCCTGTGCAATAATTTCGTGTGTTTATTGCAATATTTTCCTAAATTATAATTGTACGGTCAGAACCATGACTCCTGAACATTTTGTTTTTTGATTCATGTCAGTACATGCTTTGGTTACTCCTGCAACTCCCAGTGGACGATATGCCAAGAACGTACAACTTTGACAAACATGTCAATGTAGTATTGAGCAATAAGAAGGATTGGAAGAGCGAAACGCTTGCCCAGCAGTTAAAAGACCATACCATAACTTGGTATACTGATGCTTCCAAAACCAATACGGGAACAGGGATCGGAGTGTTTGCGCCGAGAGCTAATTACTCCGAACCAATGGGCACTTACCCTAGTATCCTACAGGCAGAAATCTACGCTATCGAGAGATGCGTACAACTTATCTTAGATAGGAACTATCGGAAACAAGAAATAGCCATCTTATCTGATAGTCAAGCAGCGTTAAAGGCGATCAACTCAGTATCAATCGATTTGAAATTGGTCAAAGAATGCATAGAGAAGCTGAATAAATTAGGCAAAA
Source organism: Sitophilus oryzae (assembly GCF_002938485.1). Taxonomy (NCBI): domain Eukaryota; kingdom Metazoa; phylum Arthropoda; class Insecta; order Coleoptera; family Curculionidae; genus Sitophilus; species Sitophilus oryzae. The sequence continues at coordinate 170,539 of NW_022146957.1, read as the reverse complement.
AAACAAAGTCCTCCTACACTGGGTGCCTGCTCACCAAGGGATAGAAGGCAATGAAAAAGCAAATAATCTAGCTAGGAAAGGAGCGAACACTCCACTAACTGGACCAGAACCGTTCTGCTTTCCAAGTGGTAACCAACTCAAGGCGGAACTCAAGGACTTGGAAGATTCCATCCGCTACCTGGAATGGAAATCTTGCAATGGTCTAAGACACTCGAAGAAGTTTCTGAGGGCTTATGATCAAGAAAAATCACAGATCTTCCTGGGTCTGAGTAAGAACAATCTTCGGATTGTCACGGGGTTTTTAACAGGACACTGGCTCCTCAATGAACACCTCAGTAGATTGAAACTAAGAAGAAACGGCGAATGCAGATTCTGTGGGGAAGATGGGGAAACACCAGTACACCTCATCACTGAGTGCGCCGAGACGACAACCATTCGTGCCATGAACTTTGGTACGACTGATATTGGAGATGGAGAACTACCCTCTATAAAACCGTCCCAGATACTGGCTTTTGTCAAAGCCCTGGGACTGTATGATGAGTTATGATTCAAGAAAGGGGGACACAATGGATCTGTAAGGTCGAAGTGATTAACCTCCCTCCCACTCATTCTAAATTCTAAATTCTAATGCTTTGGTTATAATAATATATAAATTAATATTTGGTATAATTAATTTTTAAGAGCGAAATGAACTGATAACAATCAATTTGCAATTTTTTTAATTAATCATTACATTCTGAGGTAATTTTTTAATATGACGAGATGGCTTTGGCACATTCTAGGGAATATTATCGGAAATCTGAATCCAAATAAATCTTCCTTCACCATAAAGTCAAGAAAATCTTGGAAAATAAAAAAATAAATATATGGACATGGATAGGAATAGAAGATAAAATTTTAAGATATTAGTAGTTAGTGGCAGCCGTAGCAGCTGCCAAATTATTTTGGGTTTTGAAATAGTTACTCGCTACGGTGAGAACAACAATTATTACTTTATATTATTTTTTAACCTCTTATTGTTTATTGTTACATTTTCCTAAGATTTTATATGACTATATTATTATATTCTTCAAAAAACTAATGTTTATTTTAATATTTCAGGTAGATAATAATAATACAAAATAATTGATTCAAAAAATCAGGAATCGTGTCAAAAGATCGATTTTCTGAAGAATCGATTTAAGTCAAACATCCCTAAAGTGTCACTGCCGTCAGTGCCGTCGATCAACTGTCAATTAAAAAGTCAATGGCTGCTAGTTGGAAATACTGCAAATACATATATTTTCTTAATTTTTACACTTACAAAGATGTTTTATTAAATGTTTGTGCTTAACTTCATGAAATGAAGATCGCTGTCATTTTATATGTAAATTTATGGGAAATGTACTCAATCGTCATTTCCCAGCCAACTGGACGCCGTTTTTTCGATCATAATTTGTACTTATTAATATATTTTTTCTTGTAAATAAAGGATTTTTCAGCTTAATTAAATTTCAAATTTGAAACATGTGGCGTCAAAAGTTGAACAGATACATCCGGTAAGAGCTGTCAACATCGAGTCAAGTAAAAAGACTTATGAAGTTATTTTTTTATATAATTCATATAATTTATCTCATATTTCTTATTATTTAACTATATAGAATTAGTTTCTTATTAAACTAAGGGATATTTATTGAATAAAAACACTTGTTTCTTAATAATTTATTAAAATGTTAAAGAAATGCATGATTTTATAGTTCATCTAATTATGTGCGTGCATAATAATTTCAATAGAAAATAAGTTTTGTATGATATTTTATACTGGAGGGAATAAATACAAATAAAGACAAATTATTTAATTAATTTAAGATGCATATTCTACTGAAATTTTAATAAAAACCATCCATGTTTATTAAAAAAAATTAAAATCGAGGCATCCAAGAGCAAAAAATTCTCGATCGTGATTGGTCAGTTTCGGTTGCCTGGAGGTTTTGAATTTTATTATCGTTCGATGTTGCCGGATTGTTAAAAAATGTCGAAAATCTTTTTCTCTATGTGATTTTTGTGAAATGATATTAGTTTAAATTGATCACTGGCACTATAGTAAGGGTTATTTCTATATTTATATTTTTAGTAAAACAAGTACCAGTAATGTTGTTTTGTAGAAATTTCTTTTATTTCTTCTTGTAATTACGTACTATTATAGTCTTTATTCTTGGTTTCGATGTATTTATAGCATTAAAAATGTATTTAAACAGCTTTATTTTATGTTTATTTCATGATTTTTGTGTATTTATGTTTATAATTACTTATTTATTTTTTATTTATGACAATAAACATATTTTACCTTACGTAAAAAAAGGATTTCAGTGGAACGTATTGAGTAAATAATAACTTTTGAGAACAAAATTAAGCTTAATTTACAAGAATTTGCCTATAAATAATATTACATATTATTATTAGTAATAAATTAATTTTATGAGCAGCTTAAATTTTACGAATGGCTTCAATCTGGCAACGCCGGTCCTGCTAGTCGTTTACAATCGAAGGATCCGCACGTCCTCCCGTCGGTTGCATCTATTTTTTAAATTTTCTGACGAAAAAGTGCATTTAGTGTACACAATTTATGCGTAATCTGTTACTAGTGCCCTGCTTAGCCTCCTGAAAAAGTGAGTACCCTTAATTTTATGTATTTTTTGGGATATTTTAGTTTAAAATTTTTGGATTTCGCAATATCCATCATGGCAGCCTCCTTCTCAATGTTCCCCATTAAGTTATTAATTTTTAAGAATATTGTTTAAATAATATACGTAGATTAATAAATAAGTATGTAAAACTATGTGTTTTCGGTACTTTCTATACTGCGTGTTACATAAGGGTTAAATAATAGTACTACATTTTTGGTAAATTACGTAATGGTATCTTTGACTTTTTGTTTAATTTTTTCGGTCATGGAATGTTTAAATAAAATGGCCGCCTGTTGGAATTCGATGTCTTGATTTTTTGTAAATTGCTATTTTTATTTTAAATTTCTTTTTATAGGGCATACTTAGAGTTTTCTTTATTTTTTAAAAATATAATATGCGCATATTAATAATATTTGAATAGAAGCTCCATTGATACAAATTAATATACTTATTAATATTTGTTTATTTTTAGATATCTGTTCGAGTGATGTACTGGGCGTTGACAGTTGCTGTTACAAATCTGCAAATGAGTTAGAACTGTACATAAGTTTGATGAATGCGGGAGGAATTTTTTGAATAAAATGATACTGAAAATCTTACCCACAAATGACAATTTCAAGATACAATCAATAGTACTTAGATTGACTGGCCTTCATTGCCAATGCGCTATGAAAATGGTAAGTTATTTTTATTTTTTTATTATTTTTTAATGCTACAATTTTTGTATTTAACTACAAAATTGTAGGCTTCAAATTCGAAATAAAGTAAGTTTGAGAATGAAAATATATTAATATATTATTTTTTTTCAATCTTTGTAGATATTTACAAATTTGTATCAGACAATTTTAATTTTATTTAGTATGTTTTCTTTTTGTAAAAATCTATGAATATTTGACAATATTTTAAAGAGTTACTATTGCGTTTATTTTTTTTTTTAATATCTACCTAACATATTAAAAAAAAACATATTTTTTTATTCCAAAATGTGTGAAGAAACTGACTTTATAAAAATTTACTTATTTATTTTTTGTATTTTTAGTAAGCAAAACAAATTGGTATTAATGGACGTTTTGATAGCTGTTTCCAGTCCAAGTTCCAGTTTTAATGGAAAATCTTTAATGGACACAGAAAAATGCCATTTACTTGCCTTTTAATAATGGTAAGTTATGCCTCTCAACTTATTCTTATAAATTTAAAAATCTTATAAAAATATTAAATTTTCCATCGTATCCAAGCTCTTTTGGTCCAATATTAACATGCTCTATTTTTTTCTGTTTTTTTTTAACTAAAACAATAATAAAAAGGATTATTAAAGGCAGGACAAAATAAAATACAGACACTGTATTACTGGTTGCATATAGCGATCTTGGAAAAAAATGCAGTTTCTAAATCTGGTTTTAATAATTATTAAAGTTTCCACTAAGATAAGCACAATAAAATTACGGTATGGTAAATATAAGTTGATTTATTTTATTTTGATATTTTTAGTACAGCAGATACCTTATTTATATTTTTTTTTTCGATCGTTAAAACCGCAAATATTAATATAAAAATTATAAATATTTTTTATTAGAGTCCATTTAAGATCTTTTTTATCATCACTTTTAATGGACTAGTTACGTGAAATACCCTGTATATATTGTCATAAAATGGCATTGATAAGCTTGAAAATTTTGTAAAATGATTAAATTTTGCAGAATATTCATCATACTCTGCAGTTTGTACAGTGTTAGCATTTTATTTTGCCCTAAATTTTAACAGGTTTTAACTTTTTTTTATTTTAGAAGCTAGAACATTCATTTGAGTTTTAGCTCAAGTTTTAATGTGTATTTTTTTAATGTTTATTTTTTTAATGTGTATTTTTTTGTTGTATTAAAAATATATTAGATGGCACATTTTTTAATATCTGAAAGACACTCGTGCTTTTTCTTTGTAATAGTTTTATCAAAATTTAATAAAAAATACACCAAAATTATTATGTTTATTTATTTTTATTTTTTTTTTATAGGGCATTTACTTGAGAGTGTGTGACATTTACCTTAATAAAACCGTATTAAAACTTGACTGGAATACTAATATAATTGTTTTTTTAATTAATACTAGAGCTCAAATAAATAAAATTTATGGCCAGTTAAAGTGGAAAAAAATACAATGCTAACCAGTGATGTTTTCTGATTGCATATCAGAAATTTTTATTAGTAATTATGTTTATTTATTTTTTATTTTTTTTTTTTTAATTTATAGGGCATTTACTTGAGAGAGTGTGTGACATTTGCAGCAATAAAACCGTATTATTAAAACTTGACTGGAATACTAATATAATTGTTTTTTACTAATTAATACTAGAGCTCAAATAAATAAAATTTATGGCCGAGTTAAAGTGGAAAAAAGAAATACAATGCTAACAGTGTTTTTACTGAACATAACAATTTTTATTTATTTTTATTAGTAATTATGTTTATTTATTTTTATTTTTTTTAATTTATAGGGCATTTACTTGAGAGTGTGTGACAGCCACCTTAATAAAACCGTATTAAAACTTGACTGGAATACTAATATAATTGTTTTTTAATTAATACACTGGAAACTCAAATAAATAAAATTTATGGCCAGTTAAAGTGGAAAAAAATACAATGCTAACAGTGTTTTACTGGTTGCATATCAGAAATTTTTTATTTATTTTTATTAGTAATTATGTTTATTTATTTTTATTTTTTAATTTATAGGGCATTTACTTGAGAGTGTGTGACATTTACCTTAATAAAACCGTATTAAAACTTGACTGGAATACTAATATAATTGTTTTTTTTTAATTAATACTAGAGCTCAAATAAATAAAATTTATGGCCAGTTAAAGTGGAAAGAAATACAATGCTAACAGTGTTTTACTGGTTGCATATCAGCAATTTTTTATTTATTTTTATTAGTAATTATGTTTATTTATTTTTATTTTTTAATTTATAGGGCATTTACTTGAGAGTGTGTGACATTTACCTTAATAAAACCGTATTAAAACTTGACTGGAATACTAATATAATTGTTTTTTTAATTAATACTAGAGCTCAAATAAATAATTTACTTGGCCAGTTAAGTGGAAAGAAATACAATGCTAACAGTGTTTACTGGTTTATATCAACAATTTTATTTATTTTTTTATTAATAATTATGTTTTATTTATTTTATTTTATAGGGCATTTACTTGAGAGTGTGTGACATTTACATAATAAAACCTAAATATTAAAACATTTGGAATACTAATATAATTGTTTTTTTAATTAATACTAGAGCTCAAAATAAATAAAATTTGTAATGGCCAGTTAAAGTGGAAAAAAAATACAATGCTAACAGTGTTTTACTGGATTTGCATATCAGAAATTTTTATTTATTTTATTAGTAATTATCATTTTATTTATTTTTTATTTTTAATTTATAGGGCATTTACTTGAGTGTGTGACATTTACCTTAATAAAACCGTATTAAAAACTTGACTGGAATACTAATATAATTGTTTTTTTTAATTAATACTAGAGCTCAAATAAAAATTTATGGCCAGTTAAAGTGGAAGAAATACAATGCTAACAGTGTTTTACTGGTTTGCATATCAGCAATTTTATTTATTTTTATTAGTAATTATGTTTTATTTATTTTTATTTTTTAATTTATAGGGCATTTACTTCGAGTGTGTGACATTTACCTTAATAAAACCGTATTAAAACTTGACTGGAATAATACTAATATAATTGTTTTTTTTGAGTAATACTAAGAGCTCAAATAAATAAATTTATGGCCAGTTAAGTGGAAAAATACAATGCTAACAGTGTTTTACTGGTTGCATATCAGCAATTTTTTATTTATTTTTATTAGTAATTATGTTTATTTATTTTTATTTTTTAATTTATAGGGCATTTACTTGAGAGTGTGTGACATTTACCTTAATAAAACCGTATTAAAACTTGACTGGAATACTAATATAATTGTTTTTTTTTAATTAATACTAGAGCTCAAAAAAATAAAATTTATGGCCAGTTAAAGTGGAAAAAAATACAATGCTAACAGTGTTTTACTGGTTGCATATCTTTAAATTTATTTTAAAATTATTAAAGTTATCACCAAAATAACGCAGTAAATTTACGAGTTATTACTAAATATTATTTTTTTCTTTTTCTATATATTTAGTAAATTAGATATTGATTTTTTGGATTATTAGTAACTCATTATAATAATGTTTTATTTTCTTATCAAGGAATTTTAGAATTTTTTATCATTTCTGAAGTTCTCAATAAAAGTTGTTTTTTAATTTTATACAACTCTTTATAACTTATTCAAATTAATATAAAAAATGTCTATTATTTGTTATGTTACATAGTTCTAAATATTAACATAATTTATGTTATTGTCTGTTTTCTGATAGCTTTAAAAATTATTGCTATAATAAAAAATTACCTAATATTTTTTTTATTTAGGCATACGATAGGACAATGGCTATTAGAAACCGATAAGACATACTAGCTGCAAATAATATGTATGGTGGTCATAAAAGAGATTTAAATGAAATGAGAGAGAGAAACTCTTGTGGCAGAAGAAATCAAGGAAAACCATTTTGAACTGCTGTTACTTAATAGCTGTTAGAGGAGATCCAGTTCTTCAACAATGGTAAGTTATTTATCTATCTTTAATTTCATTGGACAGCTTGAATTTTTTTTAAATATATACAAGCGCTTTTGTTCCAATATTAGAAAAGCCAACAACTATTAAAAATAGTCAGGACAATATAAAATGCTGATACTGTATTACTGCTTGCATATTGTTACGGATTCTGTTTGTCCACTAATTTATGACTAAAAATGTTATAATACTCACGGAGAATAAAAATCTGGTTGGGACGAATGGAGAAAGTGGAGGAAGCAGGGCAAGCCACAGGGGTTAACACCTTGAAATAAAGAAGACCAATGGAAGAAGCAATTAAAAAAAGAATAAAACTAATCTTAGGTTATTCGATTCATGCATGGGGGGCGGAAAAAGCACCAAAAAGCACTCTAGGGGGTGGGGATCCTGACAGTTCTGTTTGACCGAGCGATGTTGACCGACCACACCACAACATTTGGGAATTTTGCATTTTGAACATTTTTTGGTTGTTTTGGATTTGTCAGTTTCCTAAGACGGAGACTTAATTTTTTTTTAATTTGTTAGTTTAAATTATTTAATTTTTTCTTTATTTTCTAATTTTTTTTTTTTTTTTTTTTATTTAATATTGTTTTAGATGAATAATTTTTTTTTCTGATTTATATTTTATCTTGAACCCATGGATTTATTAAACACCATAGTATGTGCTGCAACGATAAAGTATTAGAAAAATAGATAAGAAAAATTATTATCCAAAAATCTTTTAATATTACAATTGTATAGAAACCACAGCCTTATTATTTATTAAATAATAATGTTTTTCTTTTTTTTAATAGGGATAAAAAATACCACTCCATCATGTAAGTGTATGAAACAATATATTCTTAAGAGGAGTTACCATATTGACCGATTTAATTAATTTTTTTTCATTAATCAACCTAACATATTAAAAAAAAACATATATTTTTTAATTCCAAAATGTGATGAAGAAACGACTTTATAAAAAATTACATTTATTTTTGTATTTAAAGTAAGCAAAACAAATTGGTATTAATGGACGTTTTGATAGCTGTTTCCAGTCCAAGTACCCAGTATTAATGGAAAATTACTTTAATGGACACGAACGCACAATCTCTCACATATTAGGCTTGCCTTTCTTAATAATGGAGAGTATAGGACACGCTCGCGCCACACATCGAGGTCCAGAGAGAACGTAGCATATATATAAACCTATTTAATGATATATGCATTTGCGCGACGCTTATATATATCTCTATATCAGTCTTTTGAGTCCAATATAAACGCATACATGTCTACTAAGAGCCTTATTTCTGCTTTTTTTAAGTACTAAAACAAAAAAAAAGTGTTTTTTTTTTTTTTTTGACAAAAAATAAAAATACAGATATTTTTTTTATTTTTGGTTTTAATATAATTTTTCGAAAAGGTGAAAAGGGTAAAATCTGTGTTTTATATAAATTATTAAAGTATTTTTAATAAATAAAACAACAGATTTAATAATTCAGAGTTGGTAGTAATATATATTATTTAATTATATTTTTTTTTTTTTTTAATAAATCAGAATAATTTCGTTTTGAATATTTTTCGATCGTGTAAAACCGCAAATATTAATATAAAAATATATATTTTTATTAGAGTCCATTTAAGATCTTTTATCAAGTCATTTAATATGGACTAGTACGTAAATACCGCTGATATATATGTCAATAAAATTGGCATTAAGAAGTCTTTAATAAAAAATAATAAAAATGATTAAATATATTTTTTTTTTTACTATTTACTTTGCAATTTGTACAGTGTTAGCATTTTAATTTTGCCTAAATTTAAAGGATCAGATATAGGTGACCGCGAGCGCACAACAGCAAATTACAAATGATAGACACAATGACAATAAATAAAAAATAGATCAGGTTAAGCGGATAGCAAACTACCGCAGATGAGACTGAACTATTATAAATGTAAAAATAGGGCATTTACTTGAGAGTGTGTGACATTTACCTTAATAAAACCGTATTAAAACTTGACTGGAATACTAATATAATTGTTTTTTTTTTAATTTAATACTAGAGCTCAAAATATAAAATTTATGGCCAGTTAAAGTGGAAAAAAAATACAATGCTAACAGTATTTTACTGGTTGCATATCAGAGATTTTTTATTTATTTTATATTAGTAATTATGTTTGATTTATTTTTATTTTTTAATTTATAAGGGCATTTACTTGAGAGTGTGTGACATTTATACCTTAATAAAACGCAGTTTAAAATTGACTGGAATACTAATATAATTGTTTTTTTTATGAATTATTTTTTTTTTTTTTAAATAAATAAAACTTTTTATATTTTTTTTTTTTTTTTGGAAAAAAATACAATGCTAACAGTGTTTTACTGGTTGCAATCAGAATTTTTTTATTTATTTTTAGTTAGTAATAATGGTTTATCGTTATTATTTATTTTTTTTTAATATTATAGGGCATTATACTTGAGAGTGTGTGACATTTACCTTAATAAAACCGTATTAAAACTTGACTGATAACTAAAATATAAATTGTTTTTATTTTTAATAATTAATTTTTTTTTTTTTTTAATAAATAAAATTTTTTATGGCCAGTTAAAGTGGAAAGAAATACAATGCTAACAGTGGTATTAGACTGGTTGCATATCAGACAATTTTTTATTTAATTTTTATTAGTAATATGTTTAATTTATTTTATATAAATTTTTAACTTTAATAAGGGCATTTACTTGAGAGTGTATGACATAATAATAAAACCGTCAATTAAAACTTGGACTGCGAAACTAAATATAATTGTTTTTATTTTAATTAATACTGAGCTCAAATAAATAAAATTTAATGTTTTTTTTTTTTTTTTGGAAAAAAATACAATGCTAACAGTGTTTTACTGGTTGCATATCAGAAATTTTTTAATTTATTTCTATTAGTAAAAATTAATGTTTTATTTTTTAATGTTTTTAAATTTATAGCGGGAAGGCATATTACTTAGAAGTGGTAGTGACAATTTAAGACAACCAAGTTAAATAAAAAAAAAAACCATTTTTTTTTTTTTTTTTTTTTTTATTAATAACTAAAAAATTGTATTATTTTTTTTATTAATACAAGCTCAAATAAATAAATTTTATGAGGCCAGATTAAGAGGGGATCTCACAGTAAGATTTATTACTGGTTTAGCTATCAGCTTTTTTTTATTTCAAATTTTTATAAAAAAAAAAAAAAAAAAAAAATTATTTTTTTAATAAGATTAAAAGACAGCATATTATTCGAGAGTAGTTGACAATATCCAGAAGTTAATAAACCGTATTTTGATGAGGACATACAATCAATATTGTTTTTTATTTTCTTCACGATTAACTCAGCATAAAAGAGCTACAAAATAATGAATTATGGCACAGTTTAGTGAAAAAAGAAAACTTTTTAAAAACAAAAAAAACAGTGTTTATAAAACTGGTATGCAAAAAGATATCATGAATTTTTTATTATATTCTTTATTAGTAATATATGTTATCAATGATTATAATTTATTATTTATAATTTAATGGAATACAATATATGCAGGCGCGCAACTAGACATATACATACTTTTAGATATAATAAAAAAAAAATTAAAAATAACCATTAATTAAAACCGTATTAAAACTTGACAATCGGAGAAATATATATAAAGACGAATCGTGGGATTCTATTTTTGATTTTTCATATCAATACTAGAGCTACAGAAAACTAAAAAAAAATGTTATGAGGCCGATATAACAAAGTGGAAAGAACAATTCAACCGAGACGGGATTATTGCTTATATTCGAAAAGGAACTCCTAAAAAAAAGATATTGTTTTATTTTTTTTTTTTTTTTTTTTCAATTTTTAATTTTATTTTTAATTTAAGTATGTCTGTTTTTAATATTTTTATTTTTAAATTAGTAGGGCATTTACTTGAGAGTGTGTGACATTTACCTTAATAAAACTGTATTAAAAACTTGACTGGAATACTAATATAATTGTTGTTTTTTAATTAATACTAGAGCTCAATAATAAAATTTATGCCAGTTAAAGTGGAAAGAAATACAATGCTAACAGTGTTTTACTGGTTGCATATCAGCAATTCTTTTATTTATCTTTATTTAGTAATTATGTTATTTTATTTTTATTTTTTTTTTTTGAAAAATAGGGGGATTTTACTTTGGATTGGATGTGTGTGACCATTTAACCTTAATAAACCGTATTAAAACTTGACTGGAAATACTAATTATAATGTTTTTTTTTAAATTAATACTAGAGCTCAAATAAATAAAATTTATGGCCGAGTTTAAAGTGGAAAAATACCAGAATTGCTACATAGTGATTTTAAACTCTAGGTTTGCAAAATATCAGAATTTTTTATTTATTTTTTATTAGTAATTATGTTTATTTATTTTATATTTTTTTTAATGTTATGTTTATTTACGACCTTAATTGATAATATAACACTATACTGAAAAAACAAGATACTTATAGAAAATAATAAATAAAAAAAATATATTTGTTTTTTTTTTTTTTTTAATTATATAGTACTCGAATAAATAAAAATTTATGGCCAGTTAAAGTGGAAATGGAGAAAATACCAATGCTAGCCCGATAGTGTTTTACACTAGGTTGCATATTTGCAGACATATCTTTGTTATTTATTTTTAATTAGTATATATATGTTTATTTATTTGTATTTTTTTAATTTATAGGCATGTTTGATTAATTTTAAATCATTCAAATCTATACATTAATCTTTATAAAAATATGTTGAGCAATGTAATAGTAATCTGTTTTAATTTTCATCTCTTATGCTTTTTTTCAATCTCACTTATCTTTTATTTTTGCATTGTTAAAAGGTCATTAGATATTGTAATTATTAATTAATACGTTAGTTGTATTATAACGTAATATTTTTTTAATAGAATTAAAGACATTCTTTATAAATTTGTATCATTACCAATTATTTATAGTAGTAGTTCTTTAATTATTTTTATCTTGTATTATTTATAATTTCTTAAATTGTTTCTAAATTTATTCCAGATAATCAATTATAAATTTATACTTGCGCAACTGCGTCACTATAACTCTACGAACACAAGTAATATTTTGGTTCTAAAGTTTTATATTTTAATATTTTATTTATTGTATTAACACAAACTAGAATTTTATGGAATTTATCTAGCTATATCTACGATCAGATGATAATTTAATAGTTTAATGGTCAATTTAATCATTTTTATAAGTTCTGGATTAGTTATTTTAGTAAAATAATCCATTTTATTAATACTTGTGTTCATATAGTTTTTTTTGCTTTTTGTGAATTATTTTGGTATCCTAGGACAGGGGCGTGACCCTAGGACAGGATAGGGTGATAAAGGGAATAATTACCTCCCAGAAAATTTATAAAATAAAATAAAAACAATTACAATTCCAAGTTTATTTTTTTCCCACGATTACTAAAAACTTTTTACCAAAATTTCATTCAAATCTACTAGTTTACTTAAATATTGCAATTTTTCCTCCCAGATCCAGTCTGTAGATGCGCCACTGGCCTAGGGACAGATGTTTCTTCATGACTGATCAATTTTATCATTATAAATATTTTTTTTCAAACGTCACAAAGTAGTAATTTTTTGACGTGATTGACAATATAAAAATGTTTTATTTTTTTTTTTTTTTTATACGAAAAATATATTATTAAACTGACATTAAGTGTCAAATTTAACTAGCGTAATCATAGTTTCTGGATATATAATTACTTACTTTTAAATGTTTTTATTTTATTTGCGTCGTTCTTTGTGTTTAAATCAGTGCGCCAATTATTTGTGACGTTTGAAAAAAATAGTATGTTCTATTCGGAGTAAAAATGACTTTTGAAAAATGTATGAAAAAGTATAATTTTTACTCCTAATAAATCGATATACCTACTATTTTGTATTGTTTTATGTCATGTGTAATATAGTCTATCCAGTGAGAGGATCCCTGACAGTGCAGTTGTGTGTCTCATTTTAATTAACAGGTATAGTCTATAAAATGAATAACTTTGAATTTTGACCGTTATTTTTTACCAACATGCCAAATATAAAATCCCTCTATCAAAAAAGTTACTGATATTCTTTAAATTGAGTGCCTGAACGAATCAGATAGGTAACTCTTTTTTACTTTCGTGGAATAGAAAAGGAAAATAATAAAACAAGTGACAGTAGTGACAGTTCTTCCTCTTCTTGCAAAAATCAAAACGAAATGTCATAATTGAAAAAAGTAAAATGTCATCAACTTTTGACATTTCTAAATAAATAGACCAATGCGTCTCTAATAGAACAACCACGGAGCGAATTTTATGACGTCACGCTAGTCAGATACTACGGATTAATAAATATGTTGTAGAATACATGGAAAACGTAATTATTCCTCGTATTTTTGGTTTGTATTTTAAAAATGATATAGTTTACATGAAATATACATAATATACAGTTAATAAATACAATATAATATATACCCATGATACAAAGAAAACAAGGTATGATCGATAGCGGCTCCAATTTCGTTAAGTTTGCGCATACCACCTGTGACGTCATACGCCATACAAAAAAATATCTATATTGTTTGAAAAATCTCTATATTGTTTGAAAATTGCCACTAATAAAAAAAAGACCTAAAATAGGGAAGAATTAGGACATAACCCCAAAAGTTATGTCAAATCATCTTACTTGACATTTGAAAAATTATTTTCACATTTAATGTGTCATCTGCTTGCCGACCAATGGTGCCGTTTATCACCTGTGACATAATGACCAACCTGCGCAATATCATACCTTGTATTCTTTGTATCATGATATATACCTATTTATAGTAATAAATACTTTGGCAAATAAAACTATGAACCATACAAATGCAGCAAATGTTTTACAATATACAAATAATGAATAGTTGGTGCATAAGATAATGGGTAAAATGTAAAATATATTTTAAATTTTGGGGTTTGAATATCGATCTAATTTAACAAAAACATTTTTTTTTTTTTTACTAATAATTAATATTATTATTTAAAAAAAAAAAAAAATTTGTTTTATATATTATAATGTTTACTGCCAATTAATAAACTAATATAAACTTGTCAAAGATGACCACATATTTTTTAAATTATTATTCTTAACACAAAACTATCTACATTGACTATTGAGTACGATTTCAGCCATATTGTAAAACATTTGTTGCATTTGTATGGTTTATAGTTTATCTGCTAAAGTATTTATTACTATAGGTATATATTGTATTTATTAACTTTATATTATGTATATTTCCTGCAAACTATATCATTTTTAAAATACAAACCAAAAATACGAGGAATAATTATGTTTTCCATGTATTCTACAACATACTTATTAATCCGTAGTATCTAACTAGCGTGACGTCATAAATCTCGCTCTGAGGCTATTCTATTAGAGACGGCATTGCGTCACCATGACCGCAAGTTGATAACCTAATAAAATTAACACTAGAAAAGCCCGCGGGAACTGTCATATTCAAAGTTATTCGTTTTACAGACTATAAATTGTATTTTCTGTCATTTTTAAGAATGTCATCTGTCAAACTCTTCTTCGGCTCGTTGAACAGGCTATATAACGTAAGCTATTTTGTATATATTTGTAATAATAATAATAATGTAATAATTGTAAAATAGCGAAATGGAACAAATTCGATAATAAATAAATAGGAATATATTTTGTAAAAACGCTTGCCCACGTGGACTGACATTTTTAGTTGCGCATTTCATTCAACAAAGACTTTTTATACAGGGTGTGTCATGAAACAGTCGCTAATACCGATTTTTATTGTATATTCTAAAATCTAGCGCATCTGTCATAACATAATACAAATTAACTTAACAACTTTATTTTATTTTTTACATATAACATTGCTATTTGTCCTAATTTTAAACAAACATTATACTACTTATTTATATTTTTTTCTATTTTTTGATTTTATTTTTGATAAATAAATAAAAAATAAAGAGTTTTGGTCAAGTTTTAATTTTAAATTAGCAAAAATGTCATAAGCTCTCAATTGTTACAGTTATATATGTTGGTAAAAACATTTTTAATGTTTAAATAAGACACCCTGTATATTAGAGTGTATTAAAGAGCACATTTTTTCAGATTTTAAAGATTATCACACATGCTTTTTAATTTTAACAGTGTAAAAGTGTTGTGAGTTGTCAATTTTGTTAATGTTATTGGTGTGAAATGTATGTTTTTAAAACGGGACACCCTGTATACTAAAGTAAATATACATTTATTGTATCAAAAATATATTACGCATTCTTTTATTTTTTACAGACAGTGTATATTCATATTGTATCTAAATATTTTAGGATCGCCTAGCGCATTCGCCATAATATAAAATGAGCGAAACTAATTTATTTTAATCATTTTTTTAAATAATATTTATTATCGCATTTATTCCATATTCACTCTTAGTTAACTAACTAGAAGTACATGGGGCACCATCTGTTTATTATAGCATTTCTTTTTTAATATTTTGTGTGATATTTCAACTTAAAAACTTTGTGTTTGACGTTAAAGATATTTGCAAACGCTTCTTAAATATAAAGTCGGATAAAAATTCAATCTTTTTTTTTAGTTGAATATTTCATTTTGCGATTTAACGATAATTATTTAAATATTATAATCATTCTTATTTCAGTTTAGAGTATTTTTTTTTCGCTAATGCATTTTCTTTAGGTACTCAATATTTTTAGCTTGTTGTTATAGTCTATAAAATGAATAACTTTGAATTTTGACCGTTATTTTTTACCAACATGGCAAATATAAAATCCCTCTGTCAAAAAAGTTACTGATATTCTTTAAATTGAGTGCCTGAACTAGCCTGAACGAATCAGATAGGTAACTCTTTTTACTTTCGTGAAATAGAAAAGGAAAATAATAAAACAAGTGACAATTCTTCCTCTTCTTGCAAAAATCAACACGAAATGTCATAATTGACAAAAGTAAAATGTCATAAGCTTTTTTCTAAATATTAGACCAATGCCGTCTCTATTAGAACAGCCACGGAGCGAGATTTATAACGTCACGCTAGTTAGATAATACGGATTAATAAATATGTTGGAGAATACATGGAAACATAATTATTCCTCGTATTTTTGGTTTGTATTTTAAAGATGATATAGTTTACATGAAATATACATAATATACAGTTCATAAATACAATATAATATATACCTATTTATTGTAATAAATACTTTGGCTAATAAACATGAACCATACAAATGCAGCAAATGTTTTACAATATACAAATAATGAGTAGGTGGTACATAAGATAATGGGTAAAATGTAAAATATATTTTAAATTTTAGGGTTCGAAAATCGATCTAATTTAACAAAAAACATTCAATATCTACTAATAGTGATGTATTATTATTTGCATTCACAAAATTTATTTATATATTATAATGTTTACTGCCAATTAATAAACTAATATAAACTTGTCAAAAGATGACCACATATTTTTTTAAATTATTATTCTTAACACAAAAACTATCTACATTGACTATGGAGTACGATTTCAGCCATATTGTAAAGCGTTTGCTGCATTTGTATGGTTCATAGTTTTATATGCCAAAGTATTTATTACTATAAATAGGTATATATATTGTATTTATTAACTGTATATTATGTATATTTCATGTAAACTATATCATTTTTAAAATACAAACCAAAAATACGAGGAATAATTATGTTTTCCATGTATTCTACAACATATTTATTAATCTGTAGTATCTAACTAGTGTGACGTCATAAATCTCGCTCCGAGGCTGTTCTATTAGAGACGGCATTGCGTCAGCATGGCCGCAAGTTGCTAACCTAATAAAATTAACACTAGAAGACACTAGAAAAGCCCGCGGGAACTGTCAAATTCAAAGTTATTCGTTTTACAGACTATACTATTGTTACTTTACCTTGTTTCTTAATTCAAAATTTAGATCGTTGTAAAATATTGAAAATTACCTCATTAAAATAACAATAAAAAACAGAGTTAATAAAAAATATATATTTATTGATTTTTTCATCTAATAATAAAGTATAATTCATATAAAATTATATTTTGTTAATAAATATATGGATGCTACATGTACATCTAATTGTTGTTTTGCAGTTGTTTCTAATTATTCTGTATTTATGTAAAATTTAACTGTCGCATTTTTCTTAATGTTAATAATGTTTTCTTCATGTTAATATAATCAATATAAGGTGTTTTTTTAGTACAAATATTTAATTAAATAATTTAATTTGCAGAGTAAGGTAATTGTTAAATTATAATATTATATATTTTTGTTGCTCTAATTTTTAGATGTTTTTGATTGTGCTAAAAGAAAAAAAGGTAAAACACTCCTCAATTTGATTGAATACACCTAATATTGATTATAAATATGTATTATTGTCTCCTACTTGCTGTGGTTATCAAACTTTTAATTGTTTTTTTTTTCGGGTTTTTGTAAGTTAAGATGATTTGTTGGTTGCCTATTTTTTCTAAAAAATCTTTTTAAAACCTCCAACAACTATCAGTTGGATCTTATAATTATTGTTTTTTTTTTATTAAATAATTGTAATATTTTTTTTTTAAATTTTATATGATAATTTACATATACTGTATACAGGGTAACCCAGTATACCGAAAAATCTTCAAATCAAGTTAATATCTTTTTTCCTCATTTTTTCTTGCAAACTGTTTTACTAGATATACTTTTGTTTTAATAGATATTACACGGTGATTCTACTATAATTTTAATGTTGCAGTTTTTTAAATGGGAAGGTTTATATCTTGTTTGCTCTGTAGATTTACTATAGAAATTTTCAAATTTTAAATAACATCACTATTATTTCGTTTTTCAAATTGAAGTATATAGCGTCTTTTTCAAAACTATATGTATATATTTTATTTAGAAAATTGGACAATACAAGTTTTAAAAATGTCTGAAAATCTATGTCGTGCTTCTATATCAAATCTAACTGAAGTCAAAAATAATTTTTAACTTTATTATCCAACCTTATCCAACGAGTAAACAAGTAAAGTCTAAAAAATAACTCAGTTTAAATTAATAGTAAAATCTTAAACAAAAATGGTACAAAAAGTATAAGCTCTATAAATTATTATAGATAATTTTTTTTTAAAGGGAAAACATTAGTGCAAAATATTTTTGTATCACCCTGTACATGTGTAAAAATATTTTCAACATGTGCGCTACCATTGGCCACATTTGTAAAAAAAAATTGGGGTGAAAATCGCAAACAGAAAAATTTATTTTATTTTTAGTATACCGGGTCGCCCTGTATTTCGACATAGGCTTTTTGTCTCATTGGCATAGACAATGTTGATAACCACAGTAAAAAATATGCAGGGTCCTGCAACAAAGCGTCTTAAGTTAATTTTAAGTGCAGACCATAAACGTGCACTAGGTCGTATTCCAGGAAATTATGTTCAGTTGTATAGGGTGTCTCAAAAAAGTGTAGATGTATTAAATGGCTCTCTTTTCCACGTTTTTACACTAAATTTGTTTTGATAGTTCAAGAGAAGTAAGTACATAAAATATAGGTGCAGATTTTTCAGATACATTTAGTGCGATAAAAAATTAAGTTATACATTTTTTTAGAATAATTCTGATCGTCTTGTGTTTATTTTTATTTCACTCTCTGGCGGTTCAGGTAAAACCTTACATTTAAACAACATGTCTAACATGTTGTAACATGTCCTAAATTTAAAGTTTTCCCCTACCTCCAATAGGGAAACCTGCAGGTATCGCACTAAATATATCTGAAAACTCTGTACATATACCGTATGATCGAAAAAAAAACGGCGTCCAGTTGGCTGGGAAATGAACATCGATATTTCCCATATAATTTTATAAAAAAAATCGCCGACGCAGTTTTTTTTTCGATCATATTTTATTTTGCAGCCATTTTGTAAAAAAATTAAAAATACAAGGCTTGAATTAAAAACAATGCTTGGTATTTACTACAGGTGGTCTGTACTAACGATTATAAATGTTATAACTATACAGGGTGCTCAACATTCAATATGAAGGTGGTTAAAAACATTTGGGTTTTCTTAACAGTAAAATACAGGGCAAAAAACTATTAGGTGAAAAAGTCGTGTCAATATTTCAGTGCGTTCCTTTTAAAAAATAAGAAATTTTAGCAAGTTCGGCGTCGAATTTTGAACCCCTTGTACAATGTACGATTACGATATTTATGATAAAGTTAGTGTAAACCAACTGTAAACACTGAGTATAGTTTTAACTTCAAGGCGTCAATTTGTAGGTTTTTAGTTATTTTTTAAAATATATTGTAAATGTATATATTTTTATTGGTTAGTTTATTTCTCTGGAACTAATCAAAACTACTAAAGTGATAAGAAAGGAATACTTTACACTCGCACTTTTTTTTAGATATCCTGTATACAAGTGAATATATTTTCGTGAAATATGTTCTAGCAAGAGCGTAGCTAAGGGTGGGCAGAGCGTAAGCTAGAGATTAAAGAATTGCCTTAATTGGTCAAGTTTTCGAAAAATTTGCAAACAACGAGGATTTTGTTTCACTGCGCCCTCTAGAGCCATCGACTGGCGACGTTCTTCTCTTGTATTCAGTAAGATCTCTTCAATGTGTTAAGGAAAATTTTGCAAAAAAAATGACATCCAAACATGACAGAAAGTACAATTTACTTGTGAATTAAAATGACTGACATAACTGTCACTGCCATGTACCCTCTCGTTGGACAAACTATACACAGTTTAGGTCTGCACTTAATGCGTATGTGCAATAAAATATTTAAGTTCTTTAATAAACAACCTCTATATCGATGCTCGGCGTACTGTTTGTTGCTGGACCTTGTATATGGAGTGCCCCATTTAGTTAGTGGGTTTTTTGGCTTATTCGTAAAAAAACTTTCGATTTTTACGAACATGAGTTACATTTTTGCTAGTGGATACTTAGTATTCTTGATACAGAACGAATTTGAAAATGTGGCAGTGTCAGATCCCTTCGTATCACAATTATTTATAATTTTATGATTTTTTCGAAGAATCCAGTGAACTTATTAGTTTCTATTTTTGAAATTTTGACCAATGTTTATTTTTAATTGGGACAACCTGTATATTACGAAATTAATTCGTCCTTTTACAAACGTATTAAAAATAGATGACACTGTGTCATTAAAACATACTATATTTTTTCTTAGAAGAATCTTTTTACAAGCTTTTTTTTACACCCGGTAGGGTGTCCCATTTAAAAACAAAGTAAACATTGGTCAATATTTGGTATATAAAATTCTTAAAAGAAAAACTAAATAATTCTTTGGGTTCTACGTAAATAGTTTTATAAAAATGCGTTTTTATCTTTTTGACTTATCAGGCTAGTGAGATACGAGGGGTGTCTGAAATGCAACATTTTTATTATCATCCTTAGCATGAAAACTGCGAAGTTTAATTGCTATGTTGGTTTCACTTAAATGTAACTCAAGTTTGTAGAAACTGTTAGGTTCTATTAATAAGTCAAAAAACCCTCAATTGCAACTAAAATGGATACTCCTGGGGCATGTACAGAGTGTCCCATTTTGGTTGCAATTGAAGATATCTCGCTCATAAGCAACCTTGAGCTAAATAGTCATGGCCTCCTTAGACCTTAGGAGTTTAGGAGACTATGACTAAAGGCTTGTTGACACGGTCCAAGTGCGATGTAAATACTCTTGTATATATACACTTTTCATCATCCAGTATAAAATAAATAATCATTGTTTAAATCCATCCTTCTCGAATCTATGTTATGTAGTAATTTATTATAAATAAATAAACCTATTGAAATGGAAATAATTGTTTTTTTAACTTGTGCATGTGGCGCCCTCTGGTGGCAATGCCCGGAACTAAAAATGATAGCAGCGCCCTCTGATGTTAATGCCCGGAACTAAAAAAATGCCTTTATCGCCCCCTGGTGTTAATGCCCAGAACTAAAAATGATAGCAGCGCCCTCTTGTGTTAATGCCCGGAACTAAAAAATGATTGCAGCGCTCTCTGGTGTTAATGCCCGGAACTAAAAAATGATAGCAGCGCCCTCTGGTGTTAATGCCCGGAACTAAAAAAATTGCTGGTAGCGCGCTCTTGTGTTAATGCACGCAACTAAAAATGTGTGTATCGCCCTCTGGTGTTAATGCCCGGAACTAAAAAATGATAGCAGCGTTCTCTGGTGTTAATGCCCGGAACTAAAAAATTATAGCAGCGCTCTCTGGTGTTAATGCCCGGAACTAAAAAATGTTTGTAGCGCCCTCTGGTGTTAATGCCCTGAACTAAAAATGATAGCAGCGCCCTCTGGTGTTAATGCCCGGAACTAAAAAATGATAGCAGCTCTCTCTGGTGTTAATACCCGGAACTAAAAAATAATAGCAGCGCCCTCTGGTGTTAATGCCCGGAACTAAAAAAAATTGCTGGTAGCGCCCTCTTGTGTTAATGCACGCAACTAAAAATGTTTGTAGCGCCCTCTGGTGTTAATGCCCGGAACTAAAAATGATAGCAGCGCTCTCTGGTGTTAATGCCCGGAACTAAAAAATGATAGCAGCGCCCTCTGGTGTTAATGCCCGGAACTAAAAATGATAGCAGCGCTCTCTGGTGTTAATGCCCGGAACTAAAAAATGATAGCAGCGCTCTCTGGTGTTAATGCCCGGAACTAAAAAATGATAGCAGCGCCCTCTGGTGTTAATGCCCGGAACTAAAAAAATTGCTGGTAGCGCCCTCTTGTGTTAACGCACGCAACTAAAAATGTTTGTATCGCCCTCTTGTGTTAATGCCCGGAACTAAAAATGATAGCAGCGCTCTCTGGTGTTAATGCCCGGAACTAAAAAATGATAGCAGCGCTCTCTGGTGTTAATGCCCGGAACTAAAAAAAACGATAGCAGCGCCCTCTGGTTTTAATGCCCGGAACTAAAAAAAATTGCTGGTAGCGCCCTCTGGTGTTAATGCCCGGAACTTAAGTGCATATGTACTTTAGTTCGGCACATTGACACTAGGGGGCGCCACATAAACTAGTGTGCTTAATAAATTGTTTACTAAAAAAAAACAAATATTAAATTCACCATTTTGCGTATATTTGGTACATAAAATTTACATTAAAGAGAGAGGAATAAGGTATAAAAATTTACTGGGATGTACATTTAAAAAACATATTTAAAGTCGTCGTGCACCTCTGTCTTCATAATCGGAGCGACATATTCGGGTTCTGTTTTTATAAAATCTTTTCTTTTTCTACAAATGCGTATCTTTATCCACAAACGTCAGACGTCATCGTCGGGTTCCATTTTTATAAAATCTTCTAGCTTCACATTTCGAGTGGCAGATTCATTTTCGCTATTTCTGGAAACAATAAGAAAATATTTAAAACACAATGCCGTATCCATTAATAAAAATACTTTTAAAAAACATACTTAAAGTCATCGTGCACCTCTGTCTTCATAATCGGAGCGACATCTTCAGGTTCTGTTTTTATAAAATCTTCTGATTTTATTTCATTAGTCACAGATAAACATTCAGAATTTCTGGAATTAATGAGTTACATTATTATCACTAAATTAGTAAAAATACACTTAAAAAACATACTTAGAGTCATCCAAAGGCGAAGCGAGATCATCAATTTCGATTTTTAAAGCATCTAATATCACTTCATCAGTTGAAAATGTACAATCGGCATTTCTGGAAACAATAAACAATTAAAATGACAAAATATGTGCCTGGACATTTTTGTTCCAATAGCAATATTTCAATAAGTTTTTTTGATAAGTGCCATTATTTTGAATACTTTGAAGTTTTAAAACAGTGACCTTAAATCTAAGGTATTGAAAAAATAATACTCATATTTAAAACTGAGTAAGATCACGTCAAGTGGACTCCCTTTTCCCACTTAGTCATGGAATTCTATTTAATATATACAGGGTGAGTCTTAAATAATGTGAATTGTGAATGAGAAAATAAATAAAGCATTCAGACTTTATCTATGACACTGTCATATGATCCATGTATTACACAAAATAAATTTACCCGGAATCAATATGATTATGCTGAAGGTGGCGTCGTAAGAAATATTTTGTTGTATATTTCTTATGACAGTGTGTACATGCAAACAACTGTCGGTCTCTCAGTGGCAAATGAATTTTCTTGTGACTGCAAAAATATGATTTATTTGGCGTATGAATGTCACATGTGGTACAATGAAAGACTTCTTCCTCAGCTTCTTTCGATCTAATAACAGAATATTTAAATACTACAGTCTAGTAATCGTACAAAATATTTTTCATATAAAGTGTTTCAAAATTCGCCCCTATAAACCCACTTTTTTAGCCATATATTTTTTAATGCGACATATGGCAAATTTATAGACTTTTTTCTCGGCTTCTTTCGATCTAATAAAAGAATATTTAAATATTACAGTCCTGTAACTCTGTAAAACACGGTTTTTCAAGCATATAATCTCCCGTATCTACCCCTACCTATTTTATTTATGGTCAACACCATAAAAAAAAACTTTATTTTTTTTTATTTTGAAACACCCTAGCTACACGAATATAAATTTACCTAGCATCAATATGTTTCTTCTCAAGGTGATATTGTAAGCCTTGTTGCGTTCTATATTTCTTATCACAGTGTGCACATGCAAACAACTGTCGGTCTTTCGGTGCCATGTGAATTTTCCCGTGTCTGTAAAAATGGGGCTTATCTAGCGTTTGATAGCCACATATGGCGCATTTATAGACTTTTATCTCAGCTTCTTTCGATCTAACAAAAAAATATACAGGGTCGCTTTTATATACCGAAACGGTCGATTATTAGGCAAAACATAGGAGGTACCGCAAAAAGTTAAATACAAAAGTTATAGCATTTTTAAATACCTATTAGCGAGTAATAAATTTATGTAAACAGGGTCGGTCATAAAGTCGTGGCACATCAAAGCTTTATTTTTTTAAATAGAGTCCCCTGTATATTATTGCATATTTCAATTCTTCCTTCAATTCTAAGCAAAAATCGAAATACGCACAATGTATCTCAAACCAACCGTTTCCGAGTTATTGACATTTGAAAATGTCACTTAAACAATATTTGATTTAATTAATTTCGATATGTTCAGTTTCATTCTTTGAATCAGAAGACTAAGGAAGGAGCATAATGCTATCCATGTATTCAAGCATGGTGGGCGGAAAAAGCACTCTAGGGTGGGGATCCTTGACAGTTCTGTTTGACGATTCATTTGACACATTTGAATTTGATTTGAAATTTTATGGATTTGTCAGTCTTTACGGAGCTTATTTTATGTTATTTATTATTTATTCTACTACTGATAGTTGTATAAAGGTAGTAAATCTAGATCGAAATTGTGGCAGAACTTAAATTAACAGTGACACTATCGCGATTTATCGAAAAAGACTCTAAAATAGTTGGTTGTGTAGCGTGCGGTAGATCTCGGCAAAAATTGAGTGAAATAATGGAACAAATTTTCGCTAGTAAGTGACTATATAATATACATACGTGTAGTAAACCGATCATTTATGAAATTCACTTAAATTAACTAAATTATATATTTTTCTTGCATTTTAGCTTTTATTTACTACTTGTCAAAGATCAGATGTCAAAGAATTTAGATACGTTAATTTGACTTACCTGCTTCAGTAGCGTATCGGATGTTTGTGTTAATAAATACTTATTATAACTTATCTATTTTTATTAGAATTATATATTTTTATAACAATTTTAATAACTACCAACATTTATTCATAACGTAAAATAAAATAACAAATTATTGAGTCTACCCCACGTCTACCCTACATCATAGTTTTACATTTTTTAAATAAAATTAGAACGGTACTGATAAACCGGAATTTAAGTCGGCCATATTTGGGGCCCATCGCGGTGTACCTAAGATTTTTGATATGCTCCTTCCTTAGTCTTCTTATTCAAAGGTTTTATTTAACGATGCCATTCTGCCCAAACTGTGATATTTAGTAAAATTTGACATTAGTTCTCAAGTTAGCATTTATAGATGTATAAAATGAGATTATATCAAGTCTGGAAATTACAAAATTTAAGCTTAACATCTCAATTCTTCAATTTATGTACGTTGTGTATTACGATTATTGCTTAAAATTGAAGGAAGAATTGAAATATGCAATAATATACAGGGGATTTCATTAAAAAAAAATAAAGTTTGATGTGCCACAACTTTATGACCGACCCTGTATATTTAAATTTACTAGTAGCTAATAGGCATTTAGAAGTCTTTTTGAAACTGATTTGTGATTTAAATGTTTATTCCGAAATTGAAAAAGATTAAAGTCTTTTTATAAAAGGCTTAGAACTAATCGATATTGCTATCTATAGGCACAGAATATCTAGCTACGCAACAGAAGCCTCGTTACATGTATAAAATCGTAGGTCTCAAAAGGAGACAGGCTTTTAAAGCCTGTCTCCAAATCAGATATTTTGATACGGTAGTTTCACTACTACATAACAGAGGGCGATAAATTTAAAAGAAAACAGTTTTCTACAAACGAAATTTAAAAGAATTTTATGCAGTGTTGCCATTGTGTAATTTATATTGTAATACTTCCTGATAAAGCCTACGTTCAAATTTGCTACATCATTTAAACATATTAAAATAGATTAGAGCTCTTTTTTCAAACGTTTAAGTATTTAACTTGCCATGTTAGTTGGAGTTAAATCTTACGAGCTGAATTAAAATCACTTCCTGACGTTTGATTCTAACTGAATCCTGAATTTTGATTGTAATTCGGCGATAATATAATAAGTATTGTTCTACTATTATGACACCACTTCCTGACGTTCGATTTTATTCATACCGTAGATCGGGAAAAAACGGCGATCGCGATGGCTATGAAATGAAAATCACTGTCATTTTATGTGTAAATTTATATGGGAAATGTCATCGATCGTTTTTTCCCAGCCGACTGGATGCCGTTTTTTTCGGTATCATACGGTATTTGATATATACTTGCGTATTTTTCATGACATTGCAATATTATGGTACCATGAAGCATATCAAGGGGTACCATAATGTAGTACCATATTACGATACCATTTCCTGGCATTCGATTGGGCCCAAATTTGATATACTTGTGTTTCTTTATAAAGATTTGTTTAATTAATATAATTTTAATTTACAAACGAAATTTGACAGCAACATTTTATGCCGAACTACGATATTATTAATTGTGCGATTGTGACACTACTTGGAAAATCTACCTATATGATGTATATAAAGTGGTACCTTAATATAGTACCATATTACGATACCACTTCCTGACGTTCGATTGGGCTCATATTTGATTATACTTGCGTATTTTTGATGACAAATTATGGTACCATGAAGCATCATCAATAAAATTCAATATTTATGGTACCATGAAGCATATCGAGAGGTACCATAATGCGAGTACCATATTACGATACCAATTCCGCCAGTTCGATTGAGCTTCAACTTTGTATACTGTATTTTCGGTAACATCGGCGATATGGAGCATGCACCATGGAGCATATAAATTGGTCCCTTCTATAGTACCATATTATGATACCACTTCTGACGTTCATTTGGGCTCATATTTGATATATACTTTGCATATTTTTGATGACATTGCAATGTTATGGTATCATGAAGCATATCAAGAGGTACCATAATAGTACCATATATGATACCATTTCCTGGCGTGCGATTGGGCTTAACTTGGTATAGTAAGTATCTTCGGTGACATTGTAATATGATGGTACTATGATGCATCTACTATGATGATATATAAAGTGGTACCGATCGTTAGTACCATATTACTGATACCACTTCCTGACGTTCGATTGGGCTCATATTTGATTATACTTGCGTATTTTTGATGACATTGCAATATTATGGTACCATGAAGCATATCAAGGGGTACCATAATGTAGTACCATATTACGATACCATTTCCTGGCGTTCGGTTGGGCCCAAATTTGATATACTTGTGTTTCTTTATAAAGATTTGTTTAATTAATATAATTTTAATTTATTGTACGATGTCGTGACAGCAACTTTTATGCCGAACTAATATATTATTAATTGTACCTGTGTCACTTTTGAAAATCTACCTAGGTCTATATAAATAACGTAGCAAACAGAAAAAAATTGTTATTATAGTATTTTTTTACTCAATTAACATTTTTTGTACTGCATTTTAATAAATTATTTCCATTATTATTAAACGTATATTTCATTACTAACGTTTCAGCATTAATAAATATCACTATCAATCGCTCTGTATATTATTAATTTTAAAGGGAAATTAAAGTTATTTTCTTAGTTAACATAATAAAGTAGTGTATATTAAAAATGTATTTTGAGAGCATATGTTTTCTAATAATATACTTAAAATTAAAGCTATTTTAAAAGCCAAACGAATAATTAATACAAGTGTATCTGACAAGAAACGAAGAATAGAAAGAAATTATTATACACCAGAAAAAGAATGGGATGCCAATTAAAGTCTGTTTGAATCTGGCAACTGTGCATATTTAGCCGAGCTTTAAGGCCGTCGACGTGCCGTCGATCTACGTCGATCCAAAACGGAAAGTTGAAAATTTCCAATTATATTCTGATTATGATATTGTCGCGCCATCTAGTATTTTATTTGTGCAATTTTAGCTCTTTCATTTCGAATATTTTTCTGTTGCGTAGCTAGATATTCTGTGCTATAGGTGAAGAGATACGTTTTTTCTGCTATCCATCAAATAAAATATATCTGAAAATACCGGGGGTAATAATAATAAATTTACCTGGAATTAATATGATTAGCGTCAAGGTGGAATTTTAATCTTCGTTTTTCCGTATATTTCTTATCACAGTGTGCACAAGCAAACATCTGTCGTTCTTCTGGAGCCAAGTGAATGTTCTCGTGTCTGTAAAAATTGGACTTCTCTATCGTTTGATAGCCACATATGGCGCATTTATAGACTTTTTTCTCAGCTTCTTTCGATCTAACAAAAGAATATACAGGGTCGCTTTTATATATAGAAACGGTCGATTATTAGGCAAAACATAGGAGGTACCGCAAAAAGTTAAATACAAAAGTTATAGCATTTTCAAATACCTATTAGCGAGTAATAAATTCATGTATTCAGGGTCGGTCATAAAGTCGTGGCACATCAAAGCTTTATTTTTTTAAATAGAACCCCCTGTATATTATTACATATTTCAATTCTTCCTTCAATTCTAAGCAAAATTCGAAATACACACAATGTATCTCAAACCAACCGTTTCCGAGTTATTGACATTTGAAAATGTCACTTAAACAATATTTGATTTAGTTAATTTCGATATGTTCAGTTTCATTTAACGATGCTTCTGCCGAAACTGTGATACTTAGTAAAATTTGACATTAGTTCTCAAGTTAGCATTTATAGATGCATAAAATGAGATTATATCAAGTCTTGAAATTACAAAATTTAAGCTTAACATCTCAATTCTTCAATTTATGTACGTTGTGTATTACGATTATTGCTTAAAATTGAAGGAAAAATTGAAATATGCAATAATATACAGGGGATTTCGTTAAAAAAAAAAAGTTTGATGTGCCACAAGTTTATGACCGACCCTGTATATTTAAATTTACTAGTAGCTAATAGGCATTTAGAAGTCTTTTTGAAACTGATTTGTGATTTAAATGTTTATTCCGAAATTGAAAAAGATTTAAGTCTTTTTATAAAAGGCTTAGAAACTAATGGATATTGGTATCTATAGGTGAAGATACACGTTTTTTCTGCTATCCATCAAATAAAATATATCTGAAAATACCGGGGGTAACAATAATAAATTTACCTGGAATCAATATGATTAGCGTCAAGGTGGAATTTTAATTTGTATTTTTCCGTATATTTCTTATCACAGTGTGCACAAGCAAACATCTGTCGTTCTTCTGGAGCCAAGTGAATATTCTGGTGTCGTTGAAAGTGTGCTATTTTTGGTGTTTGGTAGCCACAAATGGAACATTTATAGATACCTTTCCGCGCAGCCTTGGACCTAAAATCATTTTTAAATATTCGTCTTGTAATTGCGTAAAACAATTCTAAAATGGTAGTGGTAGCTTAACCACTAAGAAAAAGATAAATATGACTTGCATTGACTTGCATTGTAAGTAGGTGATAGAGAGGTTTCGAAATTACGATCACTTATTTTATCTGTAAAACTATATGAAAAATGTCGTCAATCGTCATCTCTAACTCTACTGAAAGCAATTTTTTCGATTATGCGGTACCGGCTTGGTGCATTCTCCGCCGGTGCTGCCACCATCGGAGAATATCGTAAAAAACTAGCACATACAAATACACGGGTTTAAATAGCGGGTATACGAAAAAAATATTATTTAATTATTCTAAAAGCGTTAGGAAGTATAATTTGTGAAAATCCCAAAAATAAAAATAAAAAAGTAAATATGTTGACACCTTCAGAAGGTCTAACTTGTATTATAATTTATTATTCCAGTTAAAAAAAAACTTTTTAGATGGGTTAACTACGGTAGCGAGCATAGTTTTAAACACCGGTTTTGCTAGTGGGGCATAATTGGGGTTTATTCGCTATAACGAAATTTTTTAAAGGTACATAACTATAATTTTAAAAGATATTCATAAATATTGTTATACCCCCACCAAATAAAGAAATCTCTTTTAAACACAATATTTTTTCTAATAATTTAAAAACAGCAGTTGTTAGTTGTTATTCCTATTTTTAAAAAGAGAGATTCTGCCCTACCAGACCACTATAGGCCCATATCACTTTTGCCTATAATATCTAAGATCTTTAAGAAGTTTATGGCCATTAAAATAACACAATTTTTTTTAAAACAAACTCACTTTTCTCTCGATATCAGTTTCAAAAATCAGCAATGATAATAATCAACCTATGTAGTATCAACATACTTGAGAAATTTCATAAGAAGCAATATATTTCGGCCTTGTTTGGTGATTTGATATACCTAACAAAACACTACAATGGAATTGACTTAAAACTTAATAATAAATAGAAAAACATTTTGTTGATCCTCAAATTTGTTTTGATTAAATTCTTATAAGTGTATGCTTTCAAGTGATATAAACAAAACACCAAATTTGAAGGGAGTTATGTCTCACAAACACCTTGTATTGTAACTGGGATCTAATAAAGAACTAGTTTACATTCAACTTACGGTTTTAACTCTATCACTTCGTCTATGTTATCCATCATTTCCAATAGAAAAACATCAGTAGCTGAAAGAGAAAAAATAACCCGAGATCAGTTCAGCTATAAATCCATCACGGTCACGGTGAATTGAAATTTGGTGGAGAAGACCAAATACAGAGATGTTATCACTTATTAAACCTAATTCGTTTAATACATATTCAGACAAGTGTAAGAAATAAGTAATATAGGATCTATTAGTATTTACTGTTCCAGTTCCAGTCGATATTTACAAACACTAAAAACGTAAAATTTTCTATACAGAAAACATCGGATATTAGCACTTTATTACCTTATATAGATATGGATTGGCCTAAGTTAAGCACAAACATTTAATAAAACCTCTTTGTAAGTGTAAAAATTAAGTAAATATATGTATTTGCCTTAGGTATTTGCAGT
This sequence comes from Sitophilus oryzae, assembly GCF_002938485.1. Classification (NCBI taxonomy): domain Eukaryota; kingdom Metazoa; phylum Arthropoda; class Insecta; order Coleoptera; family Curculionidae; genus Sitophilus; species Sitophilus oryzae. The sequence goes on along the minus strand of NW_022146957.1, from coordinate 139,513 downwards.
ATTTCGGGTATTTCCAGCTAGCAACTAGCAGCCATTGACTTTTTAATTGACAGTTGATGGACGGCACTGACACTTTAGGGATGTTTGACTTAAATCGATTCTTCAGAAAATCGATCTGTTGACACACGAATCCTGATTTTTTGAATCAATTATTCTGTATTATTATTATCTACCTGAAATATTAAAATAAATATTAATTTTTTAAAGAGTTTAATAATATACTCATATAAAATCTTAGAAAAATGTAACAATAAGAGGTTAAAAATTAATATAAAGTAATAATTGTTCTCACCGTAGCGAGTAGCTATTTCAAAACACAAAATAATTTGGCAGCTGCTACTAACCACTAATATCTTAAAATTTTATCTTCTACTCCTATCCATGCACATATATTTATTTTTTCATTTTCCAAGGTTTTCTTGACTTTATGGTGAAGGAAGATATAATTGGATTCAGATTTCCGGCCATAGCCATCTCGTCATATTAAAAAATTTCCTCAGAATGTAATGATTAATTAAAAAAATGCAAATTGATTGTTATCAGTTCATTTCGCTCTTAAAAATTAACCAAAGCATGTATTGACATGAATCAAAAAACAAAATGCCCAGGAGTCATGGTTCTGACCGTACAATTATAATTTAGGGAAATATTGCAATAAACACACGAAATTATTGTACAGGATGTTTGAAAGTTAAAGTAACAAAACAACCCCTCGATTAACCGTGTATAATATGCCAAATACTAAAGTTTATAAAAAGCTAAGTTTACGAATTAAAGTTGATATAATTATATTATGCAGCTTGCTACAAAATTCATAAAAATAGGGCTAAAAATAACAAAAATATTACACTTTAATTTTGACCAAAAATTTCTCTGTTGCGTTTTTATTTGCATCTGAGTGTACATTTAAAAAACATATTTAAAGTCGTCGTGCACCTCTGTCTTCATAATCGGAGCGACATCTTCATGTTCTGTTTTTATAAAATCTTCTGTTTGGTTGTAATGTGTTACGAATATTTTCTTTTTCTACAAATGCGTATCTTTATCCACAAACGTCAGACGTCATCGTCAGGTTCCATTTTTATAAAATCTTCTAGCTTCACATTTCGAGTGGCAGATTCATTTTCGCTATTTCTGGAAACAATAAGAAAATATTTAAAACACAATGCCGTATCCATTAATAAAAATACGTGTAAATAACATACTTAAAGTCATCGTGCGCCTCTGTCTTCATAATCGGAGCAACATCTTCAGGTTCTGTTTTTATAAAATCTTCTGATTTTATTTCATTAGTCACAGATAAACATTCAGAATTTCTGCAATTAATGAGTTACATTATTATCACTAAATTAGTAAAAATACACTTAAAAATCATACTTAGAGTCATCCAAAGGCGAAGCAAGATCATCAATTTCGATTTTTAAAGCATCTAATATCACTTCATCAGTTGAAAATGTACAATCGGCATTTCTGGAAACAATAAACAATTAAAATGACAAAATATGTGCCTGGACATTTTTGTTCCAATGGCAATATTTCAATAAGTTTTTTGATAAGTGCCATTATTTTGAATAGTTTGAAGTTTTAAAACAGTGACCTTAAATCTAGGGTATTGAAAAAATAATACTCATATTTAAAACTGAGTAAGATCACGTCAAGTGGACCCCCTTTTCCCACTTAGTCATGGAATTATATTTAATATATACAGGGTGAGTCTTAAATAATGTGAATTGTGAATGAGAAAATAAATAAAGCATTCAGACTTTATCTGTGACACTGTATATGATCCATGTATTACACAAAATAAACTTACCTGGAATCAATATGATTATGCTCAAGGTGGCGTCGTAAGAAATATTTTGTTGTATATTTCTTATTACAGTGTGTACATGCAAACAACTGTCGGTCTTTCAGTGGCAAATGAATTTTCTTCTGACTGCAAAAATTTGATTTATATGGCGTATGAATGTCACATTTGGTACAATGAAAGACTTCTTCCTCAGCTTCTTTCGATCTAATAACAGAATATTTAAATACTACAGTCTAGTAATCGTACAAAATATTTTTCATATAAAGTGTTTCAAAATTCGCCCCTATAAACCCACCTTTTTAGCCATATATTTTTTAATGCGACATATGGCACATTTATAGATTTTTTTTTCGGCTTCTTTCGATCTAATAAAAGATATTTAAATATTACAGTCCTGTAACTCTGTAAAACACGGTTCTTCAAGCATATAATCTCACGTATCTACCCCTACCTATTTTACTTATGGTCAACACCATAAATTTTTTTTTTTTTATTTTGAAACACACTAGCTACACGAATATAAATTTACCTGGCATCAATATGTTTCTTCTCAAGGTGACGTCGTAAGGTTTGTTTTATTGTATATCTCTTATCACAGTGTGCACATGCAAACAACTGTCGGTCTTCCGGTGCCATGTGAATTTTCTCGTGTCTGTAAAAATTGGGCTTATCTAGCGTTTGATAGCCACATATGGCGCATTTATAGACTTTTAGCTCACCTTCTTTCGCTCTAACAAAAGAATATACGGGGTCGCTTTTATATATCGAAACGGTCGATTATTAGGTAAAATATAGGAGGTACCGCAAAAAGTTAAATACAAAAGTTATAGGGTTTCTAAATATCTATAAGGTTAGATTAGGTTAGGTTGCTGGGGTTTGGGATCATATTTGACCCTCCACTGAGGCCGCGAGGGCCTATTGTGGCTCAGTTTCTACAAGCTCTAATTTACAAGAGCGTCAAAGTTCATCCTCAAGACCCAGCCTCTTAATATAGGCCGTTATGTCTGAGGGCGATATGTCTCCTAGGTCTGATAGGTCTAGCATGGGTTTGCCAAACATCTCAAACCTGGTCCTGCTCCCAGCGGGGCAGGTACACATCACGTGCTTCATTGTTTCATCATCTTCCATACAGAGTCGGCATTCGGCGTCTTCCACGAGTCCCGTCCTCTGTAGGTGAGATCTCAGCCGGCAGTAACCCGTGTACACTGCAGTGAGCACACGCGTTCCATTCCTACCGGCCTTTAGGAGTTCTCCTGTTCTATGTTTGGATGGCCCTGCTAGGATTTTCTTGGCATGCTCCATTCCGGGACTGTCATTCCAGTCTAGGAATGTCTCACCCCTAACCCATTCACAGAGCTTGTCTCTTACGAGATTTTTAGGAACGCTAAGTGTCGGTTCTGGGCCCACGAATGGCGAGCCTGCACCAATTTTGGCGAGGGAATCAGCACGTTCATTTCCCTCTAGGCCGACATGTCCCGGTATCCATATTAGCGACACTTTGTTCCTATCTCCCAGTATATTGAGTAGTTTCTTACAATGAAGAATCGTCATAGACGTGCTTTTCGTTGTCTCAAGTGCTTTCAGCGCAGCTTGACTATCCGAAAATATGCATATTGTTTTCCCGGTGTATTGCTGTTCTACCAGCAGTTGCACACAGGTTTCAATAGCATATAGCTCAGCTTGGAAGATCGTGGTGTATTTTCCAAGACTGTGGTAGATCTCAGTCTTTGGACTGCTGCAGTAAATTCCTGCGCCAGATCCTTTTTCGTTTTTGGATCCGTCCGTGTACTAACACATTTCCGCATGTAATAAGCCGTTTCCCGGCTTATCCCACTCGTCCCTGTTCGGAAACAGGACGTTGTAGGTGCGCGTCAAGAGTTGGACTGGTGGTGTAAGAATCTCATCCGACTGTAGTTCTTCTACTAGCCGGTTTTGTATGAACATAATTGTTTCTTGGCTTCCTCGTGCTATATTTAGAAACCTATATGTAGCCCATCTCGCCTCTCTTTCCAAAAGAATTTGAAGAGGAGGTAGATCGAGTAGGGTTTCCATAGCTTTAGACGGCGTGGAATGGAAGGCACCAGTCACCGCTAAGCATGCTTGTCGTTGTAGTTTCGACAATTTATTCTTTGCCGTTATTTGGTTGGCTTTCTGCCACCAGGCAACTGCACCATACGTGATAATAGGTCTGATGGCCGTCACGTATAGCCACTCGGAGGCCTTGGGCCCATCGCGATACCCCTGTACTAAAAACAAAAAAATATCTATTAACGAGTAATAAATTCATGTATTCAGAGTCGGTCATAAAGTCGTGACACATCAAAGCTTTATTTTTTTAAATAGAACCCCCTGTATATTATTGCATATTTCGATTCTTCCTTCTAAGCAAAAATCGAAATACGCACAATGTATCTCAAACCAACCGTTTCCGAATTATTGACCTTTGAAAATGTCACTTAAACAATTTGATTTAATTAATTTCGATATGTTCAGTTTCATTTAACGATGCTATTCTGCCGAAACTGTTATACTTAATAATATTTGACATTAGTTCTCAAGTTAGCATTTATAGATGTATAAAATGAGATAATATCAAGTCTGGAAATTACAAAATTTAAGCTTAACATCTCAATTCTTTAATTTATGTACGTTGTGTATTACGATTATTGCTTAGAATTGAAGGAAGAATTGAAATATGAAATAATATATAGGGGATTTCATTAAAAAAAAAATAAAGTTTGATGTGCCCCAACTTTATGACCGACCCTGTATATTTAAATTTACTAGTAACTAATAGGCATATAGAAACCCATTACAACAGTATCACAATTTCGGCAGAATGACATTACTAAATGAAACTGAACATATCGATATTAATTAAACGAAATTGTTTCAGTGATATGTTCAAAAGTCAATAACTCGAAAACGGTTGGTTTGAGATAGATTATGTGTATTTCGATTTTTGCTTAGAATTGAAGGAAGAATTGAAATATGCAATAATATACAGGGGGTTCTATTTAAAAAAATGAAACTATGATGTGCCACGACTTTATGACCGACCCTGTTTACATAAATTTATTACCCACCAATAGACAATTAAAAACGCTATAATTTTTGCAGTTAATTTTTTGCGGTACCTTGTATATTTTACCTAATAATCGACCGTTTCCATACATAAAAGCGACCCTGTAATTACTAAATAAGTATTAATAAAATAAAATAACATTTAAATAACAGTCTTGTAACTCTATAAAACAGGGTTCCTCAAAATATAATATCCACCGTACTCTACCCTATTATAATTATTATCATTAACAAAATGCTTTTGTTAAAAAAATTAGAACTGAATCATCCATACGTTGATATTAATTTAACCATACGCATTGGCGAAGTTAGCTCTCTGATTTTGGGGGGCTTAAGCCCCGGCATCTTTTGATCATAACATTAGGTAAGATTAGGATGAAAACACAGTATTTAATACTAAATGCTTTAGTGGCAATATCGAATAAACATGGACTAAACAGAACTAAGTATAACTGATATATACATTTTAATAATAAACATACAGATATTAAATATGACTAAAAAATAAAATAAGAAACACCCAGACCTTCGCATTAAAATATATACATCACAATATCACAATATATTGTTTTCGCAGAATTATTTCTAGGTTAAACTTTAAACTATCGAGTGACATATTAACACTGACAGACCAGGGACCGACTGTAATCGAGCTTGTATTGCATAGAGCGTCAAACATTGTGGGAGGGCTAATTCTACATTTGGGGGGGCTAAGCCCCCCCAAGCCTCCCCATAACTTCGCCACTGACCATACGGCAGAGCCGCAAGCTCACAGAAAACATTAAGTCTTTTTTTGATTTAAATCATTTTAAGGACTTAGTCATTTGATTTTAAGTCATTTTTCGAAAGCTGACATAAGACCTAAAATTTAAGTCTTTTTATAAAAGGCTTAGAACTAATCGATATTGCTAATTATAGGTGAAGATACACGTTTTTTCTGCTATCCATTAAATAAAATATATCTAAAAATACCGGGGGTAACAATAATAAATTTACCTGGAATCAATATGATTAACGTCAAGATGGCCTTTTAATCTTCGTTTTTCCGTATATTTCTTATCACAGTATGCACAAGCAAACAACTGTCGTTCATCTGGGGCCAAGTGAATTTCCTGGTGTCGTTGCAAGTGAGTTTTATCGTGTGTTTGGTAGCCACAAATGGAACATTTATGGATATTTTTCCGCGCAGTCTTGGACCTAAGATTATTTTTAAATATTTGTCTTGTAATTGCGGAAAACAATTCTAAAATGGTAGTGGTAGCTTAACCACTAAGAAAAAGATAAATATAGTTGACTTGCATTGTAAGTAGGTGATAGAGATGGTTTAGAAATTACGATCACTTATTTTATCTGTAAAACTTATTAGATTTTAGGATAAATAAAACACCAAAACGACCTATTTTGTACTCGTTACAACACACACCATCTTTTATTTTAGACTACTTTTTATTACCCATAATTCCCATACACAGTTCCCATATGACATTCTCATCTACTTCCGCTAGGGTGCCGGTAAATTTAAATTTTTGATACAATATTCCAACACCCCCACTTATCAAAAATATAAAAATAACTAACCTTTTTCTAAACCTAACCCCTTTACAAAATACATATGTTTTGTACCTCCAACACTTTTTGTTAATATATCAGCTATCATATTTTCTGTTTCTAAATATTTTAACTGAATAGTGTTTTTATCAACTGTTTCTCTTATAAAATGATACCTGATATCTATATGTTTAGAGCGTTCATGAAAAATTGGATTCATTGATAACTTAATGGCACTCTGATTATCATTAAAAATTGTTACACTATCCAATTTATCAGTCAGCTCGTAAACTAAATTGCGTAAATATATGGCCTCTTTAGAAGCATCACTGAGTGCCATATATTCTGCCTCCGTGCTGGATAAGGCTACAGTTTTCTGCTTCGAACTTTTCCATGATATGGGGCCACCTGAAAGCTTAAAAATATATCCAGTATAAGACTTTCTATCAGCTTTATCTGATCCCCAATCAGCATCAACATATCCTAGCAAATTTATATCATCCTTAGTAAATTTAATTACATAATTTTTTGTTCCTTTCAAATATCTCAGTACTCTTTTTGCACATTTCCAATGATAACTGTTATTACAATTGTTAAATTTACTAAGAAAACTAACACTAAACGATATGTCTGGACGTGTTAATACTGCTAAATACATTAAACTACCTATTAGTTTTTGATATTGACAATTATTAACATTTGTATCACAATTATTTTCATTAAAATCAAAACTTTCCATTGGAGTAGTAACACTTTTACAATCTAGCATATTAAATCTTTTAAGAACCTGATTAACATAATTTTCTTGACTTAACATTAAACAATCCTTTTTTTTACAAATAGTCATACCCAAAAATTGTTTAACTTGACCCAAATCTTTAATTTTAAATTCAGAACTTAAACATTCTTTTAAAATTTTACTGTTTTTACAATCATTAGAAAAAATTAAAAAATCGTCAACATAAAGAGCAATTATTGTCAAGAGATTGTTATCCTTTTTTGTATAAATACAGGGTTCAAATATTGACCTTTTAAAATTTAATTTTAATAAAACTTCATTAACCCTAAGATTCCAAGCTCTTGATGATTGCTTCAAACCATATATGGCTCTATTCAGTTTACACACTTTACTCTCATTACCCTTAGTTACAAAACATTCTGGTTGTTCCATGTAGACTATTTCCTGTAAATAACCATTCAAAAAAGCTGTTTTTACATCTAAATGTGTTATTTCTAAGTCTAACTTTAAAGACAATGCAAATAATAACCTTAAACTAGAATGTCTCACTACAGGAGAAAAAGTTTCATTGTAGTCCACCCCTGGTTTCTGAGAAAAACCTTTAGCTACCAAACGAGCTCTATATCTAACATCACCTTCACTATCACACTTCTTTTTGAACACCCACTTACACTTCACTATTGTGGCGTCCTTTGGCTTGTCCACAATTTCCCAAGCGTTGTTTTCTTCAAAAGAAGCTAGTTCCTCTTCAATAGCTCGCTTCCATTCTGCATGATCTGGCCTCGACATGGCTTCTAGAACACTCACAGGAGTATCATCTGTCACTAGAACTTCTTCGGGAACAATACTTTCATTTTGCTCAGCAGTAGTTAGATACGTAACATAATCAGTGAACTGCTTTTCTCGCCTTGGCCTCTGAGATCGTCTTGCTGCTTCTGGATCAGACAAAGTCGTGTCTGGCACATCTGGTTCATAGTCACTGTCTGTAGAGTCCATATGAACTGAAGATTGTTCTTCTGACTGTTGATATAGACTGTCAAGTGAACTATGTAAGCTGTTTTCACTAACCTGTGTATTTTGCTTATTTTCCCCCACTTCAACTGACTCCTCTGTTACTTCACTGCCATAGCTAACATTCATTTTATTGGTTTTCAGGTTTTCATGTATAATAACATCTCTGCTTGTTGTTACATCATCAGTGTCTGGGTTGTAGATCCTATAACCCTTGATATGATCTGAAAAACCAACTAAAATATGTTTACAAGCTTTTTTGTCAAATTTAAGACGCTTCTCTTTAGGAATATGAGCCATTACTGTACTGCCAAAGATTCTTAGACCTGAAACATCCGGTTTCTTCCCTGTCCACTTCTCAAAGGGTGTTTTTCCATTTAGTCCACTGGCTATGCATCTATTCCGTAGATAGTTAGCGGTATTTACTGCCTCTGCCCAAAATCTTTTTGGTAGACCTGCATCATACAGTAAACATCTTGCTTTTTCAACCAATGTTCGATTGTGTCTTTCTGAAAGTCCATTTTGTTCAGGAGTATAAGCGTTCGTCTTCTGGTGTATAATACCTTCTTCCTGAAAAAATCTCTCGAACTTATTGCTACAGAACTCACCACCTTGGTCACTGCGGAATATCTTGATGTTTCTGCCTTGTTGTTTTTCGACCATTGTTTTAAATTCCTGGAAATACTTGAACACCTCATCCTTTGTCTTCAAAAAATAGACAAATGACATTCTTGTAAAGTCATCGACTAAAAGTAAAAAATATTTTGAGCCACCAATAGAAATCGTCTCCATAGGTCCACAAACATCTCCATGTATAACTTCAAGCACTTGGTTGCTTCGTGTTCCTGTGGTTGGGAAAGGTAGCCTGGTTTGTTTGCCTTCACAACATACCACACAATTTGACTTGTCAATTCTTGCTACTCCTTTCAACTCCATGCCACTTACACAGTGTTTCATCTTGTTTAAGTCTTGGCAATTTATGTGTGCAAGCCTCCTGTGCCAAAGTTCACTGTCATCGCACGCTGCAAGCATACATTTTTCAACTTTCATGTTTACTTTATACACACCTCCAACTAGAGTTGCTGTAGCCACCAAGTCGTTATTCCTACTGTATATCGAACAACCTTCTTGGTTAAATGACACTCTATTTCCTTTAGCAATCAGTTCACTCACTGACAAAAGATTTGTCGTCAGATTAGGCACGCACAAAACACCATAAACAGTTATATTGTTCTGTGTGTCTTTTACACTTGTAGAAATGTCCATATCGCCTAAACATTTCACTGCTAATTTTTCGTGGTTAGCAACAGTAATTTCTTCAATGTCTGGTTTTCTCTTGTTGTATAATGCATTTTCATTGGGAGACATATGCCTACTCGCACCAGAGTCCAAATAAAAATCATTCTTATTGTATTTTCCGCTTAAAAATACAGCACTGAAAGCATATTTCGAAGAATTCGACGAAGAAACACTTAAATTTGGGCATTTCGACTTAAAATGTCCAGGTTGTTTACATTTGAAACAAATTATTTTACTTCTGTCAATTTGGCGTCTGTCAGAATCACGCCGGTCATCCACAGATTGATTACTACTGTTAATTGACACTTTTCTGTTAGAATTACTGCCACCTCTTGACTGATTTCTGAAGTTACTACCGCTTGCTGCAAAGGCACCTGCTTTGCCGACACTGCCAGAGTTTTCTTCTTGCATATCAAGCAATTTACTTTTGATGGTATCTGTTGTGATTGCGATTCCTGCATGCTCGATCGCCATCAACATGGGGGCGTACTTGTCTGGTAAACCGGCCAGCAGAAGGGAACCTACCCATTCTTCGCTTATATCAAACTTGGTTTTCCTTAACTTCTGTGATGTTTCAATCACTTGATTCACGTACGACTCCATATTTTCACAACTACTCAATCTCAAGGATATTAAATGTCGCAAAAGCCCTATTTTTCTGGTAAATCCCACATCTTCATAGAGTGATTGGATCTTTTTCATAGCTTCATTGCATGTGGCCGCGTCTTTAACATGCACATATAAGGAAGGATCTAATGTCAACACGAACTTCGCTTTAGCTTTTGCCAGAAGTACACTGTCTGTCTCGGTGCCTTCCAAACATTTAGAAAGTCCCTCGAGTACAAAAACGTTTTCTACCGCAAAGCACCATTCGTCGTAGTTTTCTCGACCAACTAGCTTCGGAACGCTTGCCAAATAGTTGACGGCCATCTTGTGAAAAAAGGAACGCCACCGATACCCGATTACGACGCAACGAAAAAACGACGTTTTTTCTCTTCCCTTTCACTCCGTAACTACCGAAATTCCGTAAACTTGCCGTAACTACCGAAACTCGCGTTTTGGGCTGGTGTCTGGGTCCATAACCTATTAGATTTTAGGATAAATAAAACACCAAAACGACCTATTTTGTACTCGTTACAACACACACCATCTTTTATTTTAGACTACTTTTTATTACCCATAATTCTCATACACAGTTCCCATATGACATTCTCATCTACTTCCGCTAGGGTGCCGGTAAATTTAAATTTTTGATACAATATTCCAACAAAACTATATGAAAAATGTCGTCGATCGTCATCTCTAACTCTACTGGACGCCATATTTTCTTCGATTGTGCGGTATAGGCTTGGGGCATTCTCCGCCGGTGCTGCCACCATCGGAGAATATCGTAAAAAACTAGCACATACCAAAATATTATTTAATTATTCTAAAAGCGTTAGAAAGTATAATTTGTAAAAATTCCAAAAATAAAAATATAAAAATAAATATTTTGATACCTTCAGAAGGTCTAACTTGTATTATAGTTTATTATTCCAGTTAAAAAATCGAAATCCCAAGAAAATCAAAAATTTTAGAATAATTTTACATATAAAATGACAGCGATCTTTATTTCATAGCCATCGCTGACGCCTTTTTTTCTATGATATTGTATTATTTGCAAATATAATTTTTCGAACATTGATACTTGCAAAATATACATATAAATTTTGTGAATGCAAATAATAATATATCACTAACTATTAATAGATATTGAATGTTTTTTGTTAAATTAGATCGATTTTCAAACCCCAAAATTTAAAATATATTTTACAATTTATCCATTATCTGATGTACTTATTCATTATTTGTATATTGTAAAACATTTGCTGCATTTGTGTGGTTCATAGTTTATTTGCCAAAGTATTTATTACTATAAATAGGTATATGTATTGTATTTATTAACTGTATATTATGTATATTTCATGTAAACTATATAATTTTTAAAATACAATGTTTATGAATAAACATGTATCAATAACAATGTATCATGAATACATGTTTTCCATGTATTCTACAACATATTTATTAATCCGTAGTATCTAACTAGCGTGACGTCATCAATCTCGCTCCGAGGCTGTTCTATTAGAGACGGCATTGGTCTGATATTTAGAAATGTCAAAAGCTGATGACATTTTACTTTTGGCAATTATGACATTTCGTGTTGATTTTTGCAAGAAGAGGAAGAATTGTCACTTGTTTTATTATTTTCCCTTTCTATTTCACGAAAGTAAAAAGAGTTATCTATCTAATTCGTTCAGGCACTCAATTTAAAGAATATCAGTAACTTTTTTGACAGAGGGATTTCATATTTGCCATGTTGGTAAAAAATAACGGTCAAAATTCAAAGTTATTCATTCTATAGACTATATAATTATTATCATTAACAAAATGTTTTTGTTAAAAAATTTAGAACTGAATCATCCATACATTGATATTAATTTAACCATACGGCAGTGCCGCAAGCTCACAGAAAACATTAAATCTTTTTTTGATTTAAATCATTTTAATGACTTAAGTCGTTTGATTTTAAGTCATTTTTCGAAAGCTGACATAAGACTTAAAATTTAAGTCTTTCTGAACCTGATTTGTGATTTAAATGTTTATTCCGAAATTGAAAAAGATTTAAGTCTTTTTATAAAAGGCTTAGAACTAATCGATATTGCTATCTATAGGCGAAGATACACGTTTTTTCTGCAATCCATCAAATAAAATATATCTGAAAATACCGGGGGTAACAATAATAAATTTACCTGGAACCCATATGATCAACGTCAAAGTGGACTTTTAATCTTTGTTTTTCCGTATATTTCTTATCACAGTGTGCACAAGCGAACAACTGTCGTTCATCTGGGGCCAAGTGAATTTCCTGGTGTCGTTGCAAGTGTGTTGAATAGGGTGTTTGGTAGCTACAAGTGGAACATTTATGGATATTTTTCCGCGCAGCCTTGGACCTAAAATTATTTTTAAATATTTGTCTTGTAATTGCGTAAAACAATTCTAAAATGGTAGTGGTAGCTTAACCACTAAGAAAAAGATAAATATAGTTGACTTGCATTGTAAGTAGGCGATAGAGAGGTTTAGAAATTACGATCACTTATTTTAACTGTAAAACTCTATGAAAAATGTCGTCGATCGTCATCTCTAACTCTACTGAAAGTCATTTTTTCGATTATGCGGTACCGGCTTGGTGCATTCTCCGCCGGTGCTGCCACCATCGGAGAATATCGTAAAAAACTAGCACATACAAATATACGGGTTTAAATAGGGGGTATACAAAAAAATTATTATTCAATTATTCTAAAAGCGTTAGGAAGTATAATTTGTAAAAATTCCAAAAATAAAAATAAAAAAATAAATATTTTGATACCTTCACAAGGTCTAACTTGTATTATAATTTATTATTCCAGTTAAAAAAAAAACTTTTTAGATGGGTTAGCTACGGTAGCGAGCATAGTTTTAATCACCGGTTTTGCTAGTGGGGCATAATTGGAGTTTATTCGGCTATAACGAAATTTTTTAAAGGTACATAACTATAATTTTAGAAGATATTCATAAAACATTTAATCACTAGTTGATTAAAAAAAGTATACCATTAATATTGCAAATTATATTTTAACCTCTCATAGTGTACCGGGTGTTGCATCGCCGAGCGGGACATAGGAAATCCCATTTAAATTTTAATGGGGTCAATTATTGGCTTCCCTAATTATTTTAGAGAATAATTCCATTTAGGTTTATCGAAGAGCACTAAAACCCACATTCAACAGAATAACTTTAGATATTTTTGATTAGCCCGTTTACGAGTTATCGCCGATTTCTTTTTAAATATTTCTCCTTTCTTATGGCCCTGTATTTACTTATGAGCATCAGTCAAGGTAAAAGATAACTGTCAAATATGAAAAGCACCAAGAGCTACGAGATGGGGAAGAAATACGGTGGCAGGCGTTTTGTTTTGATATGATAGAAAGAGTAAACACGGATAGGGAATTTTTAAAAAACATATGTTTCACTGACGAATGCACGTTTACCTTAAATAATGAAGCCAATGTTCAAAAGTATCGATATTGGAACAAAGAGAAACCAACACAGGTTTGTCCGAAACAAAGGACGCAATATCCACAGAAAGTAAATGCTTGGGCAGGGATATTCCGGACACAATATCTATCAGGCCGTTATTTCTTACGCGAAATTTAAATGCAAGAATTATTATTTGGAACTACTCGAAAATCATATTTTACCTGCTTTTACATGATTGCCGCTAGGGAAATCAGGAAGTTTGGTACCAAATGGATGGCTGCCAGGCACATAGTACCGTGGCTGTTCAGGAATATTTAGATAATAGTTTTAGCAGAAACGTTATTGTGGCCTAAATCATACAGATACAAATTGGCCGAGCAAGGTCTCCTGATATTTCGCCAAATGATTTCTTTCTCTGGGGACATTTAAAAACAGGGTATACAAGGGATAAAATACCCAAATCTAGACGAGTTAAAATGCTATTTCTGCCGAATGCAATAGAATTTCCAGTTTACCAACTAGCAGATATGAAGAGAGAATTTTATGATCGCCTGGGTTGTGTCTAAGCAGTCGATGGAGGAATATTTGAACATCTTCTTAAATCCTAAAGTTCTAACAATTTAATAGTACCTAAATTTATAAGTTATTGAATATTGTAATAATACTATAATTAATGTAATTGATTACTTTATTTTACTTTAATTCATATTAATTTGTATTTATATATACATCTTTAAGATTTCCGATGTAGGAATGAGTTTTCAATAATAATAAAGCACTAAATAGGTAAATCTCTGAAATGACAACTTCATTTGACAGTTATCTTTTACCTTGACTGGTGCTCATAAGTAAGCCACAGGGCCATAGAAAGGAGAAATATTTAAAAGAAATCGGCGATAACTCGTAAACGAGCTAATCAAAAATATCTAAAGTTATTCTTTTGAATGTGGGTTTTAGCGCTCTTCAATAAACCTAAATAGAATTATTCTCTAAAATAATTAGGGAAGCCAATAATTGACCCCATTAAAATTTACATGGGATTTCCTATGTCCCGTCCGACGATGCAACACCCGGTATGCGGGAGGCTACACGAAAATAAATTTACCTGGAATCAATATGATTATCCTCAATGTGATGACGTAAGCCTTGTCTCGATGTATATTTCTTATCACAGTGTGTACATTCAAACAACTGTCGGGCTTCCGGTGCCAAATGAGTTTTCTTGTGATTTTGAAGACTTCTCCTATGTAGCGTTCGAAAGTCACATATGGCACATTTATAGACTTTTTTCTGAGATTTTTTCGATCTAACAAAAGAATATATATAAGTATTAATAAAATGAAAAAATATTTAAATAACAGTCTTGTAACTCTATAAAACAAGGTTCCTCAAACATATAATATCACATACCCTACACTATTATAATTATCATTAACAAAATGTTTTTGTTAAAAAATTTAGTACTGAATCATACATACAGGGTGATTTCAAAAATATCTAAAGTTATTCTTTTCAATGTAGGTTTTAGCTTTCGTCTTAGCTCTTCAATAAACCTAAATAGAATTATTCTCTAAAATAATTAGGGAAGCCGATAATTGACCCCATTAAAATTTACATGGGATTTCCTATGTCCCGTCCGACGATGCAACACCCGGTATATACTTACGTGGATAAATCAACGCAATAAGTTTAGCATTAAAAAATACGTCTCCAACATCACGACATGCCATTTTCAAACCTTCTTTATTGCACTTATTAAACGTTCAATAGGTTTGTCTTTCTCGAGGACCTTACTTTAGGCCCATGCGCATTAACAGTTGCACGTATTTAAAAAATAATCACAATTTTATACGGTTTAGAACTTTGAATAAAAAGAGTAAGGAAGGAGCGTATCAAAAATGTTAGATCCACCGCGATGGGACTCAAATATGGCCGACTTAAATTCCGGTTTATCAGTGCCGTTCTTTGAATAAGAAGAGTGCCGTTCTAATTTTATTTTATATTTAAAAAGTGTAAAACTATGACACGTAGAGTAGACGTGGGGTCTTTGAATAAGAAGACTAAGGAAGGAGCATAATGCTATCCATGTATTCATGCAGGGTGGGCGGAGAAAGCGCCATAAAAGCACTCTAGGGTGGGGATCCTTGACAGTTCCGTTTGACGATTCATTTGACACATTTGAATTTGATTTGAAATTTTGTGGATTTGTCAGTCTTTACGGAGCTGATTTTATGTTATTTGTTATTTATTCTACTACTGATAGTTGTATAAAGGTAGTAAATCTAGATGGAAATTGTGGCAGAACTTAAATTAACAGTGACACTATCCCGATTTATCGAAAAGACTCTAAAATAGTTAGTTGTGTAGCGTGCGAGTAGATCTCGGCAAAATTGAGTGAAATAATGGAACAACTTTTCGCTAGTAAAAGTGACTATATAATATACATACGTGTAGTTAAACCGATCATTTATGAAATTCACTTAAATTAACTAAATTATATATTTTTCTTGCATTTTAGCTTTTATTTATTACTTGTCAAGATTAGATGTCAAAGAATTTAGATACGTTAATTTGACTTACCTGCTTCAGTAGCGTATCGGATGTTTGTGTTAATAAATACTTTTTATAACTTATCTATTTTTATTAGAATTATATATTTTTATAACAATTTTAATAACTACCAACATTTATTCACAACGTAACATACAAAACAACAAATTATTGAGTCTACCCCACGTCTACCCTACATCATAGTTTTACATTTTTTAAATAAAATTAGAACGACACTGATAAACCAGATTTAAGTCGGCCATATTTGAGGCCCATCGCGGTGTACCCTAACATTTTTTGATATGCTCCTTCCTTAGTCTTCTTATTCAAAGCGTGGGGTAAACTCAATAATATGTTGTTTTATTTTACGTTGTGAATAAATGTTGGTAGTTATTAAAATTGTTATAAATAGTACGTAACACTATCTATAGGTGAAGATACACGTTTTTCTGTTATCCACCAAATAAAATTAATAATATATCTGGCGGATTATAAAGCGCTATTTGTACCCGAAAATACCGGGGGTAACAATAATAAATTTACCTGGAATCAATATGCTTAGCGTAAAGGTGGAATTTTAATTTTCGTTTTTCTGTATATTTCTTATCACAGTGTGCACAAGCAAACAACTGTCGTTCATCTGGGGCCAAGTGAATTTCCTGGTGTCGTCGCAAGTGTGATATATAGGGTGTTTGGTAGCCACAAATGGAACATTTATGGAGATTTTTCTGCGCATCCTTGGACCTAAAATCATTTTTAAATATTTGTCTTGTAATTACGAAAAACAATTCTAAAATGGTAGTGGTAGTTTAACCACTAAGAAAAAGATAAATATAGTTGACTTGTATTGTAAGTAGGCGATAGAGATGGTTTAGAAATTACGATCACTTATTTTATCTGTAAAACTATATGAAAAATGTCGTCGATGGTCATCTCTAACTCTACTGAAAGCCATTTTTTCGATTATGCGGTACCGGCTTGGTGCATTCTCCGCTGGTGCTGCCACCATCGGAGAATATCGTAAAAAACTAGCACATACAAATACACGGGTTTAAATAGCGGGTATACGAAAAAACTATTATTTAATGCGGAATATACGGTAGCGAGCATAGTTTGAATCACCGGTTTTGCTAGTGGGCCATAATTGGGGCTATTTCGGCTATATCGAATTTTTTTAAAGGTACATAACTATAACTTTAGACGATATTCATAAAACATTTAATCACTAGTTGATTAAAAAAAGTATACCATTAATATTATAAATATGTAACGAGCACTTTGTTTACTCACTGGTTTCGTCGAACTGCTTGAATCCCTGTTTCGTTGAACTGTTCTATCCTTAAAAAGGTAAATAATCATTTAAATCAATGGAAAAAGCTAGTTGATATGATACCTAGATCATACCGGGTGTTGCATCGTCGAGCGGGACATAGGTAATCCCATGTAAATTTTAATGGGGTCAATTATTGGCTTCCCTAATTATTTTAGAGAATAATTCTATTTAGGTTTATTGAAGAGCACTAAAACCCACATTCAAAAGAATAACTTTAGATATTTTTGATTAGCCCGTTTACGAGTTATCGCCGATTTTTAAAAATATTTTTTTAAAGTTATGTTTTTTCTTATGAGCACCAGTCATAGGCACCAGTCAAGGTAAAAGATAACTGTCAAATGAAGTTGTCATTTTCAATATTACGTAACACC